>NC_086242.1:7080000-7175000 GCF_036321145.2 Pelmatolapia mariae
AAAGTGGTTCTAGAGCTTCTGATCCAGCTAACTTAATCATAAATGTGATCAAGTTAGCAGTTTTTAATCTCCAAAAACTGCAAATAAAATACTCCAAATTGGGCTTTAAAAAAAGTTAGATTAATTACTATATTACAAACCTCCCATAAGGGGGAAACACCTTACTCTCACCATGTAATCATACTAGTATTACTTATAGCCCTTATATGTCTTTAATCTTGCTGTCTGTAATCGAAAATTGATTAAACTATTGCACCACAGGGCTTTGCTAAGCTCCAAATAAATATTATGTTGTATGGGCCTATGGCCTAAATAAAGTGATTCTGTTTGTGTGTTTGTGTGTGTGTCTTCCATCATAACTGGTGGCCTTATTCTTTGATGTAATGACGGCAGTGTTGGGTGGATTTTATTAGATGGGGGTCGAGGCTCATGAGATCCATTGAGCCGAAGAACACCTGCAGCTGAAGCACTGTGCGGTGCTTCTCAACCACGTGCGCCTCAAATTATACCTGACTGCACAACAAGCATATTTTCACACAAAATACTCATCTGTTTTGTTCCTTGCTCGAGTTTTAATACTAATCAAGCATCCCTGCTTCCTGCTGTCTGTCAGGAGTGTTTACACCATTTTTTGATTTTTTTTTTTTTTTTTTAAACTAACTCCCAAAAGGAACACAAAAGTGGCTGCAGTCCGCCATCAATCACTCTCCCGGCCCACCGGGGTGTGTGGATGGCAGCTCAGTGTGATTCCGTACACTGTGCGGCTGCATGTGGCTCGCAGTAAGGTTATACAAAATAACCATATTCCTTCAGTTCATTACACGCTTCCCTGGAAACTAGAACAACAATAACCAAGGCTGCGTCTTTGATCTTCATTATCTTTTTGATAAATTCTCCTTTACTCACTCTGTCCTTGCTTGCTGTTGATATTTATGCTGTTCTCTTCTCTCCAATGTGTTCCCTCTCATCTACAGATAAGACAAATCCACTACTTTAGATTGTGTCATGGCAAAACCGACTGACCGTTTCATATTGATGATAATTGTGTTGCACATAAATTTCCCATCCAGATTATTTGCAATTGAAATGAAGGGAGCGGAGGTAGTTAACAGTCTGGCAATCTGCTCTCCTCCATAATGTACGCAACCCGAATGATGTCTCTACTGACTGAAAGCTGTTCATCTATGAAATAAAAGAAACCGAGTGACCTATTAAATTGTATTATGTTAATGGCGGAATTAGCAGCAGACTGTGGAAAACCATCACATTTATTATTGTCCCAATAACAAATTGTTCTCTCTGGAGGGCATGTTAAAACATTTGCCTCTCACTAGGGAATGAAGAGCACTTGCATAGTTTGGCGAGGGGGCTCGCTGCTAAATTTGTTGCGATCGCTAAAGAAAAAAAAATGTGTCAAGAAAAGCTCTAAAAAATGAATGAATGTGACTAAAAGCCCTTTATTTATGTGCTCTCTGTGCGACGAGCTGTAGAGATTTCTGCCATTTGTAAACTCTGTCTCAATTCTGTCAAAAGAGAAAGCTTTCCTCGGTCCTCTGAAGTGCATCCAAAAGAACATGGGTGATAACGAGGGCCTGGCTTCTCTCTCTCTTCGTCCAGCAGGCCATTAGTGGGAAAGGCTTTTTTTTCTGGATCTCGATTCTAAGAAACCACTATTTCTGTCTCTGCTGGCTTTCCTTTTACGTTGGTAGGGCCTTATTGCTGAGTCCTCCCCGCTGGCATCAAACAAGGGGTGTAAAGATTGAGCAAGTGCCATCATTTGCAACCCTGGCACAGGATTAGCAAGGTGAGAAAATGTGAGAAGGGTTATTGAGCCTCATCAGAATCAAAGGGAAGCCAAGGTAATGAGGGGGATTCAATCAAAGAAATGGGACCGCTCTTAGAACACAGAGGTTTTAAGCCCACAGCAGTGAGGAGACAGATACTCTATATATAACTCGACCAAAGCCACATTAGCGTGGGATTCAGGTAGGCTGCCAAATCAATGGATACCATTTTATTGTGAAACACTGATGGGGATGTTCCCTGGTGGCCCGAGGGTCATTTTGGCCTGTCATGAACAGTCAACTTAAACAGCGGTAATACAATAACAAGCACTGAATGAACTGACAGACCTCTGAGAATCCGTGCCACAAGACGGACTTTCTTGCTTTTGTCATAGACTTGTGGGAGGGAGGGTCACACAGCGTGCAGCTGTGCACACTAAAGAGTCACGCAGTCTCTCTTGGCAAGCCATGCAACATCTACCTGCTTTTCTTCCAATAACATTTAAGTTCCAAGGAAAGGACATTCTGAAGAATGAACCAAATGAACACCTCGAAAAAGGAAGAAATAGTACTAATATGTTAATTTGACGCATAATAACACAAATACTAGTTACTTCACGTATGGTTACAGGCTCTTTCTACATTTTTACAATACAATTTTTAAGCACACGTGATTTTGCCAAAAAAATGAAAACATAAAATAACACATGAAAAACATTTTTATAGATATTGCAGTTCTGTTGTCTATTATTACCTATAACAAGAAGGTTATATTTTTGTTAGCGTTCGTCTATTTGCCATTCTGTATCTAAACACTATAGACTGAAATGATTTGAATGAATACTGTTTAAATGCACAATAACTTGAATACATGTACAATGTTCCTGAATTAATATTATTGTTTAACCAAAATAAAATTGTGATCAAAAACCTTTTCACTGGATATTTAATACAAATAAACAAAATCTTCATAAATTAAAAAATACAAGAATAATTACACTAAAAATTATGTCAAGCATGTTAAAATGGGTTACAGGCAAATAACAAAAACCTGCACTCTCCACTTATTTTTTCTGCACTACAAACAGTATGTTTAAAAAAAATAAAGAAAACTATAGAGTACTGTTCCCTTAAGAGTACATACATACTGCTCAGAGAGTGAGCTGCCTTGGCGGACGTTTTTGTGCGCTGAGAGTGCTTCTTGTTTTCCATTCTGTTTTTTTATGATCGGATAAAGCAGATTTTTCTTTCTCATTGTGATTTCTGTGATGGTGAAATTGATGTTTTTTTGTTTTGTGAGTCTTGTAGAAACAATTTTGAGAGGCCAGTTTTTTTTCTTCACATTACACGCTTAGCAGTGGAGAATCTTTGCCAGGTGATTGTTTTGATTATTGAGAGTGAGGCCTGTAGTCCTGGAGGGGCTGCAGTGCCAGTGCTCTTCCAGTGATTATCATAGAGAACGAGAGGTGTTTGGACAATAATATAGACGAGCTCGGTGAGTTGATTAAGACTCAGAGGGAGCATCATGAGCTGAGTTTGATGTGCTTTGAGGAGCGTTAGAGTGACATGTTGACACACACGCACACTTCCTGAATGATTCTGACCGTACCTGGCTTGAGGACTTTTCAGGCAGACAGTGACTTTAATTTGAGACGAAAGGTGGAGGGATTGCACTAGTTGTGATTGAAAAGTGGTGTAATCCTGGTCACATTACTGCAATTTAACGTTTTTTTTGCATGTTTCTGAATATTAAAGGTGTTGGCTGTTGGAATGTGCCCGTATTACTTGCAGAGGGAAATCATCATTGCTGTTTGAATCCCCTTTGATTAGATTAGATTACTCTGATGCAGCTAATGCAAAGGTCATTCAAATGGTCATCACTGTGGTGAATGTCTACAGATAATTCATGGATCCTGACAACTTTGTGTGACACTTAGTGAACATGCAATTGATTATTTTTTTCTGTGGACACATACACAATATCTTTACCGCCTTATTGTATCATATATAGATCTACACTCTATTTTCTTATATTGTGGAGGAATTTTGGCTCACTCTTCTTTACAACATTGCTTCAGTTCATTGAGGTTTGCAGGGTTATGCAACAGAATGCATTGCAATACCTTCATTCTGTTATTTTTCAACTCTCAGACAGATGGCCTCACATTTGACTCGAGAATACTTTGGTATAGAGAGGAGTTCAGAGATCAGACGTCCTGTAGCTACGAAACAAGCTCAAATCATCAGCGCTCCTCCACCATGCTTAACAGTTGGTAAGGCTGGTCTTTTTCTGTTCTGTCAGGTAATTTAACATTTAACATGTTGAGGCCAGAGTCTGAGATGGTCTTGGAATTTTTCAAAATTTATCTGAGCATTGCATGCTCTGATCTTGGGGAGAATTGGGAATTTGGTTGGGATGTCCCTCCTGGTAACACTTTGTCATTGTGTTCACACACCCCTGTATGCTGTGGACCAGTGAACCACCAATAATTCTGCTTTTCTACAGAGATGCTTACACTTATTGATGAGTAGCTAACCAAGTGAATCTGATTATCAGCACATGGTAAAAACTCTCGTTTTTACATGACTGTATTGTTTTATATTTTTGTTTGTTGTAATTCACTAATTTGTTAATATTTGTGATGGATAAAGCATTTCATGTCTTCTTTTGAAGTGAATTTTTAACTATATAATAAAAATTGGATATATTGTTAGCCATAAAAAACAAATAGTTTCAGCTACAAAATCAGCAGTCTGGTGTTCTTGAATAGAGATGGAGTCCTGGCCTGAATTACTGTTTGGTCTGCCCCTGCTACTTATTTGTTTTCTTCAGATTGAAACATCTATGTTTTTCCCCTCTCATGAGAAGAAAAATCACACCCCAACATAAATTGTTTCACCCCAAACCAGTGCTTATGCTCATCACTCATACAGCTGGTTGCATTTCTTGTCATCCTCCTACTCTTGCTTGTGCAGTGTATTTTCATAGTTCAATAGTCCAAATTGGATATTGTTTATGATGCATGATATTGAAAAGAGACAGACTCCGGAGGGACCGGCGACAGTCTCGTCAACTGACTGAACAAGCTAACAAACAGATCCAAGTGATTTTTGTTGACGCTCGGAGACACACACCTCCCTGAGCACAACAAAGGGACATTCATTCTATATTTATGCCACCACTGAAGTGTCAGAAATATTGATGACCCTGGGCAGAAATTAGCCTGCTTGTCAAAACAGAATAGTGCAAATGCAGTTATTTTTTCTGCTTTTCATCCAGTGCGGCGCTCGCAGCCTCTCATCACGTAACCAGAAAATGTGACTGAACAAGCACAAAGCCCTGACACGCTGGATCATTGTCAGTCTAAATTTAAACTAACGCACATCTGTCACTTTGTCTCAATAAAGCATGAAAATGCTCCAAGGTTACGGAAGTTACTTGCTTAATTGAAGTGAGACAAGTTGTTTTCTGTTGTTGCCATTAGGGAATTTCAATATCAGCGTGAATCTGTCATTAAATGCAAATGTGGGAATAAGTAAGACTGAGTAGGTGCTTTTAAAGACGACTATTGAGGAGGAGACACGCCCTCTTTTGTTTACGTTTACTTTGCTAACTGAGTTAGGGAACTTTAATTCAAAAATCACTTTTCACACACACACAGACTTGTAAGTAACAGATGAAAACATTGATTCCTGCCTTGGATCGATTCCTTTATTTCCTTGACTCAAAGTTCACCATCAAACTCTTAACCACAGAGAGCCATGCCAGGAAGAGAAAACAATCAAAAAATAACAACACAAAAAAACAACAACAACCAAAAAAAAAGATCAGCACCCACAGAAGACAATGGCAATTGATCAGGCATTCGGCGAGAGAGGTGGCATCTCTGCTATCAGATTCATTAGTTTTCCGGCCGCTCTGACATTTCCATTTGCACACTCCAATTGACAAAATAAAATACCCGTTTGGCTCTCATCCCTCAGCTCTGCGCCCGGTAATCACTCCTCAGCCGCACCATACATTCAAACCCCCCTCTCTTCTGCCATCTCTCCAGCGCAGCCTCGTCATGACAGCATATAAAACATAAACACAATGCATGCCCTTTTTTTTGGCTTGAGTTTAAGGAAGAGGCATGCCGCTGAGCATCCCTTCAATCTGAGGTCACTTGCGCAAATCACCTCGGGGGAGGGCGCATTTCAGCTTTTCATTTTCCTCCCATCACCACCTCTTGTTTCTCGCTCCCTCTGTGCACCTTCCTTGCTCTGCCTGCATACCTAAACAACTCCTCCGAAGTGCAGCCTTCTCCTGGAATCACCATCAGCGTCTCCCTGCCAGGCTATCGACTGGCAGCGCACACAGAGAGTCCCTCAGCCATCTATTTCATTTAGACGCAACTTTTTGACTCCACCACATGAGGGGTCAAACGGCCTCTTTTCAAAACAGACTCAGAACAGAGGTAAATTATACAAATTGAGTGGCAGGAGGGAAGGGAGCGTGGCTGAGCCTCGACAGCTCCATGAACCCAGACGACCTCGGGTTTTCTTAATTATGTCTTTGCCAACCCAGACGGAGACACATCGGATGATTATGCTGCAGATGGAGCAGAAATCTCTCAGTCTTTTCCTTTCTAAACCCCCTCCTCCTAAACCACCTCTACCCCATCCTTCCCACAATCCATCACGCTGATGCTTTCCTCTTTCCCCTCCATTCTCCCCTGCCTCCTCCTTTCCATCTTTCTCCATTCCACTATGCATCCATCCTTCTCCTCACTCCCTCCCCTCCACTATACATTTATCTTCCCACTCTGAGACTTTCTTAGGAACTCCACCCGTTTGGAGCAGTGGCAACATGCTGAGAGACTTTGGTCAAATCTGATGATGCTCTCTTCCACCGGTGGCATTTAATCAATTGAAATCTTATTTTGGGGATGAGCAGAGAGGAAGCTGTTTTTTTCATGAGCTGCACTATAATAGAATAACACAGCCAGAAGGCCAGGTCCCTCATCACTGGGGACTCCATAGATTGAGGTGATCGAGTTGTTCGAGGATGAATTTTGAATACTGCCTATGCCGGCTGGCAGGCTGTGTGCCACTGTAACTTGAAATTCAGTAATAGCATGTAAAAATGTCAATAGCAATTGTGAAAGGAAACACAAGGCCTTGTACTGCTGAAGAGCATCCACAAAACTCAGTTCAAAACATGCAAAAAAGACCATAATTAACAGTCACACTAACAATAACATCTTGGAAGCATGTTAAATTTTACTGTGAGGGCAGTCATCTCAGCACAGTTTTCGAACACACAAAGGAAACCCTCTTAAGTTCTCTTGCAAAAGAGCAGCCTACAAAAGCCAAGAAGGTAGACTTAGTGGCCAGCAACAAACTCAAATGACCTCCAGTCTAAAGACAAATGTTTGGGCCCTGGTCACGCAGGCCTCGTGCCCAGTCAGTGACCCCACTGAATCCGGTCATTGCTAGAGAAAAGTGTATTTGGTGACGGGTTTGTGAGAGATTGCTGACAGGCACTAGCTTGAAATTGGTTACAAAAAGGTATAGGGCACGGCAGACAAATTGGTATCTTCCATGCAAACTACAAAGATGCTAGCGACAGCACTACTTGCCAACTGGTGGGGGGAAATACACATTTTTCTGTAGCAATTGGAAGTTGCCAGGGGATTGCCAACCAATCTCTAGGCCTGTGTGACTAAAAAGTAAGACACTAAAACTACGCGGAACTGTTTAGACAACAAAACAACTTTATTAGGACTAGTAGCTAAGACTAGGTGACCATGTTTAGGTTAAAATATAAGCCTTCAAAACAAAAAGATATAATAAAAGGTCAATTTTCACTGTCTTCAACAAGTTACCATGGCATTTCTTTGCTTGCTTGTGTTTATTTTTGACATTGAGGGGCACCTACTGGTCAAACCTGGACAACAGTTACACTGCAGGGATACCCAGCGTATTACACCTACCTTATGAAGGCAGCATACTACCAACATCTAATGTTTTCACTCTTGTGTCAGCTCTTCCTAGCTGTAACTCAGCTCTCTCCCTGTGCTCTAGAATCTCTATGTGCCAGCCAGCTCCCTGCCTCTTCCAACCTGCCAGCTTCTCGCCACAGCACAACAAATGCCTGCCTGCTTTCTACTGGCAACTCAGCGACTCTCTTCTATCAACCTCACCTCTTAGCCATCCTTGGGGGACGTCATTATTTATCAGTGCCTTGCAAAATCGGTCGAAACCATCATTGCACACATAAAAACACACTCTGCCTGACATCTGTGTAGCTAGAAATGTCAAGATAATTTAAAAATTGCTTGTAATATAACAATTACTTCTATTGAAAATCAAAATATCAACTTGGTTATGGTGATGACTTTCCACTCTCTGAAAACTGATGCTGACATTTTTACTTGGGTCTCTATAAAACCAAGGATGATGCATTTTGAATTGAGTCTCACTTCATAATTTCATGTTGGTGATATTTTCATATAAAGAACTGTTTGCAGCACTAATTGGCTATTGATATAACACAGCATTGATTCCACCTACACACAGTTCATTAAAGCTTTGACATTTGCTGTTTTGAAACTGGCAGAAACAAGTCAGTGTGCCTCCAGCCAGGAAGAGAAATAAGCAATGCCATACAAGATTTGAAAGATTTCGATTGTGCACGTGCAGCTTTAAAGGATGTGTTGCAAAGTGATATTTGATTTTATTCCAAAAATAGAAAAATCATTATGGAACAGATATGCCCTTTGCCCTTCGTACCTCAACTGTTCTTTTGAAAAAAAAGTTGCTACAGAAGAGGAAAAGTTTCCACAACTTCTCGCTGGCTCCACTCATGAGCATGCTAGAGCTGTGAGACTGCAGGATATGAGCCCTGCATCAGATCCGCCATCTGACAGAAGACCGAGCCTGTGAAAGCCTCCACAACAGATGGAGCGATGAATGGTGGTCAGGTGTCATGCACACACAAACACAGGCCTCCTCACACACTCACAGACAAGCAGGTGATATGCCTTCGCTCACAAAGCATGCATCGTGCAAGTATGCATGTAAGGACTAATTTGTACACACAAACACGTTCACATATATCAGCCCTGTCTAGCAAGCGTGTGCAGTACAGTGAATGAATTTAAAATGGTCTTCAGCATCTGGATGTATACAATACAGCACAAAGCATCCGGATAAGATGACAATCTTCCATCAACATTAACAAAGTCTTTTATCAGCGTTACAATAATCATGTAAATCCACATGAATATAGAGTATGTGCATGCGAAAGATACGATTTTTTTAAGCAGTTCTGATTGCATTTTGTATTATATATACACATGTAGTCTGAGTTCCATTTACAAATCATATCCACACAGGTGACGAGTGCATGTGGAGAGGGACTGGATTTACCAAAATGATGCCAAAAAATTATGATTTAGCTTCTTATTAACGTTTCATAATTCACACGAAACTGATGGAAAGAACAGGAAGTCTTATGTAGAAATATCTGCTACGTACAACTAAACCCATTCAGAAATCCCATCTGATTTGCTCCCAGAATAGCAAAAAAGGAAAAAAAAAAGAAAAGAAAAAGAAAAAACGACAATAGGATCAAAGGACAGAAATTGCAGTGCTCATTATTGCTCAGTGGCAAGAGAGTAAAAATAGAATGGCAACCTTGTTGCGATTGGTAAAAATCAGTGGTCGCCCAATGATTGAATTGAATATTTTTTATTGTGACAGATTGCAAGTAGCTGCAATGATCACCTTCAATCACAAGGTGATTGCTGAGGTTGCCTGGTGGGAGGCAACCTGTCTCCAATCAGTTGCAGTCCATTTTGGGCTGACTGCAATCACCGTCAGACAAACTTACAAAAGTTTGCTAATAATTGCCATCTAATTTTAAAACACAGACAGATTGCTAACATGTCGCCTTCAATATGAGTCAGACTGCACCAATGTCTGTGTCTTCACAACACTTGACTCAACTGGTTGCAAACTGTTTAGATTGTTGTTGCAATCCTATATTAAAGCAAGGTTGCAGAACACCTGTGTCAGTTTGAAGTTAGAGTTACCATCCTGTGGCAACTATGTCACCATTTATGGAAGAATTTCTGAAAATTCTGTTTTAAATCTATCAGTTTCTGCCTGGATTCTGACTGTAAGTGCTTAATATGAATTTCTATGAATGTTGGAAGCAACAGATTTGCAATGCTGTCACGATGCAAAAAAAGTCAATTTGAAAATGGCAACTGACAGCGAGAGGTTGCAGACCTGGCTTCTGTCTCCAAAAGATCTATGTCAGTGGTGAGAGATTGGAAGCTAATTGACCACAGTCACAATAATTTTGGTCATGATGCCGTCTCAAACCACTTTTTTCCCTGGTGAGACTATGGCTTTAGGTATAAGTGAATCCTGCTAGCACCCTTGAGCTCACAAAAAGAGTGTATTCAGCTTTGCCACTGCTCCTAAATCGTTAGAATGTATCCTGTAGAAGAGGACGTTGTCTCACTAGAATTAAAAGACTTGCGCAAATGACCTCAAATCCTGCCATCAACATAAACAAGGCACAAGAAACTTATGCCCCTGTTATCAGGAACACACACATACACAAACAGATTCACACAGAGGCTGATGCAAGTTTGAGTGATGGTGATGATGATGACATGGCACTTGGCAGGTCACACACACAGATGGTGGACACCTAGCGATCTCACTGGCTCACTGCAGCGTGTTAGATTTGGAACTGAAGCCTGACATTCATGCTGTGTCCTCAGGAATCACAAGTTCAGAGTGAAAGGGAGAAAGCCCGGGCCCCTCACATTAACAGAGCAGATGTTCTCACCTCCTCCATCACTGGAAAGATGGTCCACACTGACTGCAGAGAAAAGTTGGCTTAAGTTTGGACTTGAGTGACAGCAGCACAATGACTGCAGCTCGTCTGTGACTGTGTGAATCAGGCGGAGTCTTTATCTAGATTGAGCTCCTTTGAATTCTGGGTCTCAATTTAGTAGCACTCACTCTCAGAAGGGATCTTTCAGGCTGGCAGGAAGCCACCTAATAAACACCAAACCATTATACTCCTCTCACTTTTTACTGTATCTTTTAATGGATCAAAATAAGATAAGTAAACATGTGCATGACATTAGCCGCAACCCATCTGCGCCCTCTTTTCGGTGATATGATTCCACAGAGGGAGAAGTTTATGTTGTGTGTATTTTGTCGGTACAGAGCACGTACAGTAAAAAAAGAGAATAGGCTAGGCTATGATTGGAATAACAATGACCTTTGTTGTATTGATTTTGGCTAGTGTTGCTCTAGGACAAGCACAGGCTTTGTATGTGTCTCTGAGTAACAGTGAAATTTGTAGCTTGGCATTTTCTTGGAATACAAACATTCCTTCATTATGTCCCAATTAGGGTCCTCACCAACCGACAACAAGAGCTGCTCAGGCTTCCACTCATGTTCCAAGATAGTACAGATAGTAGTAAACCCGAGGACACGATGTACCTACTGAATATATAAACTATATGTTGTGCTTTAGACGCCACTTCTTAAAAAGACACAGGTGCTTCTATGAGAAGTGCCTTTTTCTAACTTTGCCCTTTGTCTGTCATTGATATTAACATCCATCCATCTATCCATCTGTCAATCTAACCAAATCATTTCTTTATCCATTGGCTAGCCCTACAAATATCTGTTAATATATAATTTAAAACCATGACCCAGATGTAGACCCAACAATTGAAAGAGACAAGAAAAGCAAACAAAGGGTAAGTTAAATAAACTGATGAATAACAGAAGGCACTGCAGGGTTAGGATGGTGAAGTCCAAATGAGCTCCAACAAACGTTAAACCAACAAAAGATGAAACAAGATGGATAAAAGGAGGCTAAAAACACCCTTTTGATTTCATCTTTGACCACAGACTATGTAGAAAAAGATGGATGTAATTATTATGGCGTCACCTTTTTATTCTGGACTCCACATTATGAAACACCAACATTCGTATAGTTGGGTTTTTTGGAGCCAGAAGTGATCATATTTTAAAGTGGGTGGAGTTAACTAATTCTACCAACGTTGGTTAGTAAACCATCTCCATAACTGCTAATTGGTGCTGTGTAACAGAATAAGAAAATGCTAGCAAGTAGCAAGTAACAGAAGAGCATATATTATGTTAGATAATCATTTTTTAAAAAGGGTCCAAAAGGCCCCAAAAGCACAAACTTTGTCATGACTCCAGCTCAGTGATTCATAAAAATGGAGGGCAGGCCTAACAAACAGCTGTTGCCAAATCTGTTAAAGTGGCCACACCTTAACAGATGAATAGGAAAAAAACAATGTTTTTTCTATTCTTGTTTAGATAGCTGAAGTGCCCCAGGCATTCTCACCACCCATATAAAGTGTGTGACAAGTTTTTCTTTCCTTCTTTATTATCATCATTATTATTATTATTATTATTTTATTTTTTTTTACCAAGGAAATAATAAAAAAATGAAATAAAAGATATAATCAAATAAAAACAATACAAGCAACCTGTTAAAATGATCACACGCATAACATTAAAGCATTATAATTCACCCTCCCCCAAAAAAATTTTTTGAAAAAGAAGTTAGGTATATTAACATAGCAGTCTACAGGAATTCAGTCACTTTTGGAGCTAGCCTCAAGTGGACATTAGAGGAAATTCAGATTTTGGCATTTTTCATGTTGGTTCAATTTTTGTTTTCCTAAAAGGTTGTGGCTGGCAGAAAAAAAAACCCCAAATACAAATAAAAAAATATTATGCAACTGGACTTATTATGCAGAATGTGGAAATATGTGGATCTGTTCACTTGGGTCTGCTGTGAGCAAAGGGTGACCATTACAATAGCATCTCAGATAATCCACTCTGTGCATTCTTACCATGTTATTTCATACAGACTATATAAATTCTAAGACAATGAGTAACCACAAATAATAGAGGGAACTAGTCACAAAACTGAATCACAAAGCTGGAAACAAGAACAAGATAGGAACCAAAACCAAGACAGAAAAATATCAACTAAACAGGAAACTATTGAAAGTGCAAGGAAATAAAACATATTAGAAGAATAATAAGACATATAATATTGATAATAATAATAAAATAAATCTTTATTTGTAAACCAGTTTTCAAAGCAAGTACACAGTACTTTAGAGAACAAAATTAAAATGTTCAGAAAACCTCAAATTCTTCTGGTAAAGCTTTAAGGCTCTAACAGAAGATACCTTTTTATAATGAGGTGTAATGAGGTGGGCTATGGGAACAGTTAGGAAGGTCTGAACTGAGGAGTGCAGGAAGTCGCTCAGTTCAAAAAGTCTGACAAAATCTATAATGTAGGTAGAAGTGAGGCCATGTGAGGCTTTAAAAGTGATTAAATACAAATTTAAAATCAATTCTGCACCAATGTGTGTGCATGTATGTATATACACACAGACAAAGACATGCCATAATGACAGTTTAAGGAAGGGCAATGTGCCTCAGAGTCCAAGAAACATTGCAGTGGAGATTAAGTCAATGAAGGCCCTTACTCTGCTGCACTGTTCTGTGATTATAGTGCTAGATTTCCAGATCAGTGATGGTACTAAAGAACACATTGCTTTTAATAGCCAGGGTTACACAGAACAGTGGTGATCCAATATCCCAGTGACATAAACTGAACCCAGAGATTCAAATACAGTGACTAATTTCTAATTTCCCTGGAAGAACAGGGAAACTAGAAATTAGGTTAAAGGCGTTAAGGCTGGAGACTATAATGCTGAAAGCAGTGTGCTCTGAATTTACTGTGTGAGCGAGAACTCAAGAGAAGAGAGGCATAGAAGGAGGTCTTTAATGGGCTTCTCAGATGACTAACTAAAGATCCCAGGCGCTTGGCTGCTAATTAGTTTGATTCGCGAGCCATGCCTTAAGCATTGTGGTTTGTTTTGCTATTATTATTTCCTATCCTGTGTTGGCGTCCACTCTTTGAGGCTCCATTTAGTGTGCCATCTGAGGCCCTATGAAGAGGAAACTTAGGGAGAAGCCCTCCCCAGAGTTACAAGAAAACATTGTTATTTTCTTTTCTCTGTGGTGTAAAGAGGTTTCACGAACCAAAGTAGCTCGAAATTAACTTTCCTGTAACATAGAAAAAAAAAAGTTAAGTCAGATGAAAGCAATAAAAAGCAGGCAGAGTTTTTAAGAGGAGCAGGGTGATGCAGTACAATCTCATCATGAATAGTTTCTGAGTCCAGGCACGCTTCTCAGCGGGCAGTAGGGTGGCAGCGGTCAAACAGGAACAAATATTACCAAAAGGTTAAAACAATTATTTACCTTAAAAGCTGAAAAATTCCATGTTCAAAACAAATCACAACTTCTGGCATAATTTAGCCTGACAATTTAATAACATCTGGGTGCTAGGAGACTGCCAGTGGTTAAATACTTTGGTAATCAATAATGTAATATGTTCACAGTTAAATGGTGAAAACTCAAAATGATATCTGTGAATTAGTTTGCTACCTACTGTTTTAGCTTTCAGGTGTCAAAAAACAGTAGCTTTGCACATTTCAAAATTTCAGCTACTGGCTGCAAGCGACATATTAAAACCTTTCCTAAAGTATTTTACATTCACAAACATTGTGTTGACATGGGTAATATACATGTTACTGCAAATCCAAAAAGGCTATCACAGTGTGTAAAATGTAAAGCACAGAATGCAAAGCTTTGCAAACACATTTTATTAACAGTAGGAGATAGAAAACATATCAAATGGTTAAACTTGGAAAATGCATCATTTAAAGAAAAAAGAAAGCAGAGGTACATATTACATGTTATCAAGTTGTTAACAAACCTCTTAGTTCATTTACACATGCCAGAGATGTTAAAAAAGAGGGTACTCTCATTATCATCTGATTCTTCACAGTTGGTAATGTTTCGCTTTGCATTCAGAAGATTTATTTATGTGAAATCTTTGTTTCTTCAATTTTGTTTTTGTTTCTTTTCTTTGCACCTGAGCAA
This sequence comes from Pelmatolapia mariae, assembly GCF_036321145.2. Lineage (NCBI taxonomy): Eukaryota > Metazoa > Chordata > Actinopteri > Cichliformes > Cichlidae > Pelmatolapia > Pelmatolapia mariae. Next base: position 7,094,802 of record NC_086242.1, read on the forward strand.
TTGATTGTTGATCTGTCCATCTCATTAATGCAACTGTCTGATCAGCCAATCACATGGTAGCAACTCAGTGGTTTTTACAGTCGATGAGAGCATCATTAAGCATATTCGTGGCATACAGGCTGGTCTAATTCAACACCTGCACCTACACAGCTACCCCTTGACTTAACAGAGAATGGTCAGATGCAGAGAAACTATCCTGTGAGCAGCAGTTGTCTGCATCAAGTTGATAGTAACACAGCATTGATCCAAAAACCACTTTTTACAATCAAGTTACACAGAAGATCATCTCTAAATCCACAACCTTGAACCTTGAAGCAGATGTGCTACAGGAGCAGATGACCAATCTGGGTGCCACTTCTGTCCAGTTCACCAAAATGTGACAATAAAATTGTAAAATCGATCATCCAATGAGTCCTGATTTTTCCTAAGACAGAATTTGCCACAAACAATAGTATAGGGATATTTTGTTGGCAAATAAGTACCAACTGAGCATTTTTAAATGCTACATCCTATCTTGTTTACTGTTGCTGACCACATCCATCCCTTTATGATATCGTGTACTCATCATCCGATTGCAGCTTCTAGGAGGATAAAACGCCATGCCACAAAGCTCAAATCATCAAACTGGTTTCTTTGTCATTAAAATTAGTTCACTGTACTCAAACGGCCTCCACACTCACCAGATCTCAATCCAATAGAACCCCCATTGGGATGTGGGATAACAGAAGATCCGCATCATGAATCTTCAACTGACATATCTGCAGCAATTTAGTTTGTGATGCTATCATGTCAGGATGGACTAAATCTCTGAGGAATGTTTCCAGTACTTTGTTAAATCTGTGGCATATAGAATTAAGGCATAGGAATAGTTAATAGTTTTGTTTGCATATATTGATATCTCTTTTAAAACACTATTGACAATTTAAAGAGTTTGAAAACTTTGTAATTTAAAGTTAAACCCTGGAAATCTATTTTCTTTGCTTTCAACATAGACCCCATTTTTGATCTGTATTGGGTGTTTACAGCCAACAGACTATTTTCTACAGATTTACTCTTCTGCTGACTTTGAAATTTAACTTCCATAAGCAACTCGCTTGAAAAAAAAATGCTGTGTTAGCTTCCCTGCACAGTGACAACAGCCTAACTAATGTCAGCACCTGTGTCAGACCCAAGTCCGTCTTTACCAACAGGAAACTATTAGAAATGGAATTCTGATGATTTGACAATCAGATAAAAACATGCCCCTGAAATGATGAGTGCCGGCGAAATATATACAGTACAAAACCCTTCAGTTGTTGTAGTGACTGCTGTGGTGCAATAAGCAACATGTTGGGGAAAAAGCTGCTGCCTCTGCAAATGTTTTCAGCAGTCTGCAGGAGCGGGCCAGAGGGGGGTGGCTGTAAAAGCCATTCAACACTGCACAACTACCACAAAGAACTTGTATCCATTACTAGGCATATACAGTAATTTGAAAAAGAAAGTTTTCACTGGACTCTGTGCTGTCATGTGAAAAACTGAGTTCTTACTGCTTCCATAATAATTAGGAGGGTAGGTAGTATTGCTAGTCAAATGACTTTGTTTAACTGATTGTCAGCAAGTGTGAGCATAATATATAATAACTGAAATTTTGATAGTTTGATGATCTAGAGCATTGAGGTGTCCATTAACACAATGATACAATCTTTCCAGGAGTGGACATCCCAGCAAATTCCCTGTGCAGTGCTCAGTGTGCAAAAACCCAAGAGCTACATTTCAGACTCTCCAAGTAGTCCCAGCTAGCATATTAACTGTTACATTTTATGGCAGTGCAGTCACAAAATGTCTAAAGCATGGCTTATTTGGGAGAGTTGCCAGGGGAAAGCTTGAACATGGCACCATGACTTAGGTTTGTAAAGTTACATCTGAATAAACCACAAAACCTTTGTCCTTTGGAGAGAAGATGTCAGACAGTATGAATAGTGCCACATTTGGTAAAAACCAAATATAGTGTATCAGCCCAAACACTTTATATGGACTGCCAAGTACAGTGTTGGAGGGGTAATGATTTGGGCTGGTTTTACAGCCACAGTAGCTGAGTCAAACATAAACTCCTCTGTATGTGAGGTTGTCTGTCCACCAGCTAAAGCTTAGTCAAAAGTGGCTCCTGCAACAAGACAAACACAGCAGCACATCTACAACATCTGCTATACAACTATGACTGCAATAGAATGGCTAAAAAGGAAGTCTGAAGGTATTGCAATTGCCAAAATTGCAAAAGTCCAGACCTTAACCTGACTAAAATGCTGTGGGAGGACATTAAGAGAGCTGTGCATAAACAATTGGTCGCAATCCTCGGTGAATTGAAGCAATGCTGTAAAGAAGAGTGGGTCACAATTCGTCCACAACAATAATGTCCGACTGATAAAGTCATACGAAAAACAAGTTCTTGAGTGATTGATGTTAATGGTGGTTCTACAACCTACTAAATAATGGGATGCACTTTGTTTTTCAGATGACTGTCTTCAAAATGCACATTTCTGCCTTCATCTGTTATGTAGGGGTAAGCCCAGAGTCATAGCCGACTAGAAATAACTACCATTGATGAAAAGATCTTTAGTGTGCATGAAGCTGACAAAACCAACAAATGAATGAGATTTGTTTAGGTTTTTTTTTTTTCTAATTACTTATACTGTGTTGCACATGATACGATAAGGACAAGTTCCGAAGCTGCAAATGAGCATGATGCGATCCTGCAGAGTGCAGAAAAGCAAAAGCAATTGGAATGATTAGAACTCAGTTTCAGTGAGGGAATTAAAAGCAGAAGAACTTTAATTAGTATCGCAAGCATCCTTACAAGTTCTAATTTGAAGCACTGAACAAAGCTACACTCAAGCTAGCAAACAAATTAGCTAATAAACCAACCTCTGTTTCTCTCGATGAGATTCTTTCCAAGCGTCCCACCTTTCCTACTTTTCAGGCTTCCCAGCTATCCATTAATGACTGATTTATCTCTGCGGTGTCCTTTCTTTTTCTTGCTCCACCTGTTTTAGCCTTTCCCCTCCCCAAGACCCTTTCTCATCAATTTGCTGGTAGAGGGGAGGCTCGTCTGTCTCTCGCTTATCTTCCTTCACCCCTCTGTAGTCATATCACCCTGACCTGACCATCCATCTTCTGCCATCTCCCTTCAACATTATGTGTATATTTGTTGGTCCGTGTGTGTTTTGGGACCTTGAGCTGCCAAACAGCATTGTATTTTCCAGCCTTAAAACAATCCACACTTCCCCTCCAACTGGCCCTGAAAACTCCTCTGCCGGCTGGCTGCAGCGCCTCTCGCTCAGAAATGCCTATTTGGTCTTGTGTAATAGAGAAAGAGAGTGTCAAGAGGTCTGCCTCGCTTTCAGCTCATACTTTATTGCGGGTGATGTATCTGAAGACAACCGCTGTCAGCTTTGCAACCCTTTGAACCTCACATCAAAGGATGACAAAATGGTGGGCACCCTCTGTGGAAATTTGATCGGTCAAAAAGAGCTGCAGCCATCAGACGTGGACTATCATTTATCTGAAATTTAAAAAGAAAAAAAAAAGTTTGTGAAAAGCCTGTTTACCCACTTTTACTGAATATTAAATGATTTCAAAATAAGCTCTTCTGTGATGCAGCACTCAGGAACTGAATATTTGTTTACGGTCAGTGACCTGTCCTGATTTAAAGTTTTCTAAACTGGCACAAACTCCATGCCACATTTGCATGATGCCAAGCTGTCCCACTTATCAGCTGCTGCATGGACTAATGGATCTTAACTTTAATGGTTTTTAACTTGCCACACACATGCGATAAAAATCCTTTTGGATGCCTCTGTGAAATTGTGTGCCTAAATACTGCAGGCTAAATGAACAGGTGCCAGAGATATGACTTTGTGGCATTTTGCTAGTTGCACAGCAACATTTACAGAGGATAGTAAAGGGGGGGGGGGGGGGGGGGGTTGTTTCCAACAGACTCCGAGAGAAATAACAAATTTGAGGATGATGGAAAATAGCAGTAGGTGTCGCATGTAAGTGCTCGGCAACAACAGCGAAGCCAGAAAACCTCACCTGGACGTGGGCTGCGGTAAATGCACTGCTAGTTTTAAATTAGGTTTACATATAAGTGACATGTTTTTAAAAAAAAAAAAAAAGTGGAAGAAAAAAAAGAAAAAAAGTTGGACTGATGTGAATGCTTTTAAGCCTTGAAGCTTTGACTGTTGCTATAGTAATATTTTTCCAAAGCAGTGTTGGAAGGCTTTAAAAAAAATCCCATAAAGGACTCAAAAAGCCTGCAAATTACACTCATCGTATACTTTATTATGTACATCCTGCTGGTAACTTGTAGAACTCTCTTTTGCCTGAAGAACTCTGTTTTAGTCTTTGTGGCACTGATTCAACCAAATGGTGATTTTAGTCCATATTGACAGCATAGCTTTTCGCAGTTGTTGCACATCCATGATGAGATTCCCTCGTTCCACCAGATGCCAAAGGTGCTCTATTGGACTGACATCTGGTGACTGTGGAGGACACATGAGTGCAGTGAACTCATTGTCATCTTCAAGAAAGCAGTTTCAGATGATTTGAAATTTGTGACATGCAATAAAACATCATGTCACTTGAGGTCTGGCAATTACTCGGTTAGGCTGTGGCGTTTAAATGATGTTCAGATGGTACTAAGGAAAGAAAATATCTCCCACACCACATTACACCATTACACCACAACCAAGCCCAAACTGTTAATACAAGACAGGATGCTGTTTATGTTGTTTATGTCAAATTCTGATCGAGACTCATCAGGCCGAACACCATTTTTCCAGTTTTCTTTTATCTATTTGAGGTTACCTCTGTTTCCTCTTCTTAGCTTCCTAAGAGTGGCACCTGGTGTGGTCTTCTGCTGATATAGCCCATCTGCTTCAAAGTTTGATGTGTTAGGCATTCGCGGATACTCTTCTTAATACCTTGGCAGCAACACCCAGTTATTAATATTACTTTTGCCTTCCTGTCAGCTTGAAACATGCTCAGTTTGAAGATTGTCTTGGCCATGTCTATAGCTTAAATAGCTTAAATATTAATGAACAGTTGAACAGGTATCTCCTCTAGCATCAACCTTTTGGAGCCTCTGGCATTAATAAGGCATTTTCATCCAAAGAGCTGCTACTCATTGGATATTTTCTCCTTTTTGGACCATTGTCTCTAAACCCCAAAATTCCAAAAAATCACCAGTTTCTGAAATACACAGACCACTTTCAAAGTCATTTAAATCATCTTCCTTACCCATCCTGATGCTCAGTTTGAACTTTAGCATATCATCTTCACTATGTCTACAAGTACAGAGACATTAAGTTGCTGCCATATGATTGATTGATAAAATATTTGCATTAGCAAGCAGTTGAACAGGTTAGTATCTAACAAGATGCCGGTGACTATACATATTATAACATTATTCATTAAGCATAAAATGATTTTTAAAAAAGAAAAAAACAGAATCACCTGAAACTGTGAGATATGATGTGTCATCTTGCAATTTTAACCTACGTGCTAAAAAAGTATAGTTTTAAGAGACCAACTGTGGTTGGAGCTGTCAAGTAAGAAGGAAATTAAATGTTTTTGATCACAGAAATTATAATGAAGATGTACATTTTGGCTCTGAAAATGCTTTAACAGAGTAGAAAAATAAAATCCTCACATGTGAAAAAAAAGTTTAAAGGATCAACCAACATCCTTCTGGCAAAAGTAGACTGGTGACTTTATCCGGTAGCCAGGAATTAACAAAGTCACAGCATGTCAGGAGCTTAAAAACGCACAGAAAATGCCAGCAGGCAGAGAAGGTCATTCTGTCCACTTTCAAGAACATGAGAGCTGAGTATGTGATTATTTGAGTGAGAGACAACCACATGTGGGTTATTTTCTTTTTCACTTTGCGGATAGAAAATGCGAAGGATTTATCCTTGAAACAAAACAAAAAAAAATAAAGCAACAAGGGGATGTGTATGTGCTAGCTAAAGTTTATATATCACAATATATTCTGCCTATAGTGGAGCATGCCCAACATACCAAATAATAAATAAAAAAGATTTTGCAACTCTGTGCCCAATAATTCTGCCCAAGTCAGCATGGAACCTCAGAGCCTCATAAACCGAGACCCATTGTGTGCATGAAAGGCAACAATCCATCACTTGAGTCCAACACAGATCACTTGTGTTTCCTTTTGTCTTTCTGTCTCTGAACTACAGCTCATTAATTGTGTATGCTACTGTGTAGACAGCTTAGAAATGGGGTTGGATCAAATTAATGCAAAACGTGATCTAAAATTCTTCCCCCGCAAAGCATCTGCTGAGCATGCTAACATCCTTAAACGTCAGCATGCCGCTTCATATGTAATTTTGTTGACGACGAACGTGAGATATGCATCCCGATCAGTAATGCTTGCAGCAGGAAGGCCTTCAGCTATAGCAACTTGTGTTTTCGTATGGTGCACGGGAAGCAGCTGAAGAGGCTAATTAAGAGGATACACTGTCTGCATGTTCATAAACTCTTTGTTATTTTGCCTGTGTGCACGTCTTTCCCAGAGGATATGGGCTTCCTACTTCTTGTGAGTAATTATGGGTAATGTAGGATGACAGAAGAGCACAATCACATGAACAGAAAAATGACTAGTATGCTGACCAAAACATACACACAACATAAATGCTCAGCAGGTAAGAGAAATGTGTAAAACAGCAGCTCACAGCCGTCCCTTAGTAAACACACATTGTGCTCGTCGAGCATGTTTCTATAGCATAAAATCAAATCAGCTGTGATCAGTGTGAGGCCATTAGACTGAGTTAGTCAATAAAAACTTGCAGGGAACTGTGAAATTAGATACTGCACAGCATGTCTATTCACCCCTGTACGTCTTTGTGTGCATACTGTATCGCTGTTTGCGTGTGTTTATGTGTCACCTCTCTGCATGGAGTATCACTGCCATCTCAGTGTGACCATGTGTTTGCATTTCCATCCAGCAAAGCAAGACAATTTAGTTTGATGCATAGCATTCATTCAATAGCAAATAAACAGCAAGCACAGTTTTTGGAACAATAATGGATATCTTCTTTCATCTGTTAACAATGAATCGTCAGGGCTTTTTTTTTGTTTTTATTTTAACAACATAAAGAGACCTTTATCCATCCATTACAGGCAATATTGCAGCAGCACTAATCTGGGATATTTGCCAGTATAAAAGGAGTTTTTTGGGGTATGTGATATGCACAACATATCATCTCATATTATTTCTAAACCCCCCCCCCCCAAAAAAAACATTATTTAAGTCTCACAAGGGATATCACTCTGTAACCCATATTTTCTGTCAAAAACAAGTTAATATTTTGGTTACAGAAGAAGATAATACTTTGAAGTCTCTGCTAAATAAGAAAAAAAAACATGAAAAATAAATCTACAGACAATAAATCACGAAATAGCTTTAAGGGTCTGATAAACAAGATGCAACAATGGTACCGCTGTGCTCGGAAACCCATTATTTCCAAAGGCTTGCACCACGCAAAGATGCACCGAGCAAAGCTCAAGCACAGCAGCAGCTTGAGAGCTCACATGTGCACTGCTGCACACCATGACGAATGCCAGCCGGCACCAGGCACAGAAAACAAAGTAAGGAAAAGTTGTCTGAACTGCATGATTTATATGACGCAAGTTTGGATTTATAAAAGACCAAGAGGAAACAAGGCTTCTAATATGTCAGTAATGTCTGTAATTTAACAGTCAGTGTATGTAAATGGAGATTGTGTTCTTCGTGTTTATGTAGCGCTCTATCATTGTCGCTTAATAATGTTAATGAGCAATAGAGGTACAGTTTATTGTTGCGATTTTGCAGTCACATGACTCCTAACCACCTGACTTTATCTTGTCTGCCATATCTTGTGTGGCACTGAAGGGTCAAGTTAATAAAGCCCCAACCACACCATCTGGCAGCTTGTCAGTTGCTAGGGAAAAATATCTATTCCCCAACCAGTTGGAGAAAACCTTGCATTTGCTTTTCATGCTAGCAGATTGCTGTGGTCACCTGTGGTTTGGATGGAGACATGTTAGCATGTGTTAGAACTTGTTAGCATGTTAGTGTTTGCAGACAAATTAGGAACTTCTATGCTACAATGGCTACAGCCAATGGCAGCAATCTGCTGGCGACCATAGCAATCACAAGGAGATTTATGATGTAGTACTCTCTTAGTGATTAATTTAACTTATTTCACCCAGCAGCTGCCAGAAACCGAACAATTGCTAAGCAATCAAGAAATACACACTCAAATGCAATGTCTTATATTCTACTGATGGGCTATCTCAGTCCCGCTAAAAACCTTACACTTAATCCAGCAGCACAGGTAGTGCATGCTCTCTCTTGTCTGAAAGTCTTGTTCCCTCTTAGCTTAGTTTTGTGTAACGACTAGATTGGTGGGAAAGACTATGATGGCTGTTGCCAAAAAAATATCCACATGATGTGACTCATGAATACTAAAATTTCCTGCTGAAGTTTACATTAAAACAAAGGTAAAGCCACACCTATTTAGTACTTTAGCACAGCGGTCCCCAACCCCCAGTCGTTTGGTACTGGACCACGAGAGTTGAGGCTCGGGTGTGAAATTTTGGTTTTCAGTGCTTTTTATCGTCAACTTGGTTTTCCTGGGTCTTTTCCTGTGTTGTAGTTGTGTGTCTTATTTTGAAAGAAATATTTACATGTTACCATAGCGACCAGAGAGCATTAAAGGGCAGAGAGGAAGATGTTACTCTCAGCGTTGTTGGTGCATTTCAGGAGGACGCTGCTAATAAAGTTACACAGTTACACAGTGAATTTGCATTTATTATTATATTTACAAAATACCACAGTTTTTGTCTTGGTCGTATCATTTTATTTTGTTGTATTTATCTGCGACACCTTAAAGGCTGGTCCGTGAAAATATTGTCTCACATTAAACCCTCCGTGGTGCAAAAAAGGTTGGGGACCGCTGCGTCAGCAGAATAAATAATTTGTTCAGTGTTGCTTTGTTAATTGCTTGTTCAATGGGCAGTTGCATTATGTGATCACATTATAAATAGTTGCTTCTATCTGAGTATCTCTCTTATGCACTCCGGTTGCTGTACCCATCCAGGTCTCTGGTCACCTGACTTCCATAGCTGTCACAGGAGTCTCGCTTATCCTGTTACTGCTTTGGTCTGAATTGGTTACGTAATTGCTTATTGATGCTCCTCATTCCTTTGTAGAAATTGCCTGTGGATCATTACTTTCTTTGAAGCCTTCCATCCGCAGAGTGCTGATATGTGATTTATTCTTTTGTGCTGGAAGTTAAATTTCACTCAGTAGTAACCAGGTGTTTTGATTATAGGTTGTAGCTGCAGAAGCCTCGTATTGACTGTTTTTTAAAAGAATCAGATGACAACATTTGATCATGATGCAACTTTAGCATGTTGCATTCTTGATTTTATTTCTTTTGTCACCATCTTTGAGGTTAATGTTTTTTTTACTGTAGATCACAGGGATTTTGGGCGTGGGTGGGTGGCTAATAGCCGTACGGTGGCTGAGCTGCTACTGCTACTCTGGGCTACGGTACAGAAGTGCTGCTGCTTTGTCTTTTTGCTTTCACTTTCTGCTTTGAATCCTTTTTGATGTTGTTTTAGATGTTGCTGGCTTTGCTCGTCATTACTGCTAATGTTACTTTCTGGGTTATGTCTTTAAACAACTGTGTCCATTTCAATAACTGGTTGGGCACTAGTTAGCATTGTAATCAGCTTTCTGTCTCAGGCACAACCAACTTGGAGTTTCTGTGGTGACCCAGAATGTTTTATCATACTTTGTGCAATCTGTCGAGTCTTTGAGCTTCCTTTGAAAACAGTGTATGAAGCATATGTATGTGCTCTATGGAAAAGAATGTTTTTGATATATCACACTGTAGCTTATTTTAGAGCAGTTGGTGTTTGTGGTCAACCACTTTCCACCATTAATAACTGATTTATTTTGTTTAACTGAGTGACTTTTTCATTTTTGTTACACCAGTGGATGAATGAAGTCCTTTTCATAGCCGCAGATCACCAGTGTGTTTCTGCAGTGGGTTAACTACAGAAAGGGTGTATGTGATTGGTTTTGTCTTATGTTTTGGATATACTAATAACTTGCGTTTTCTTTTATTCAGAAGCTGAGGATCTAAAGTGGAAGACCTTTGGACCTTTCTTCATTCGTCAGCTGGTAAGCCCCAGATCTGAGTAGATGTTTAAGAATATATAGGTCATACCATCTCAGATCTGGGCCCGTCTTCAATTTGCGTAAAAATTTACATAATTTCCTCTGCGATTAATAAAGTATTCTGATTCTGATTTTATGGTTCAAAGTTTTAACACATACAATAACTGCTGTGATATTTTAGCTTCTTATATCAAATACTTTTCAAGATATATTTTCTTAAAAAATGGTCCGTAAACCCACTTTTAGGCAATTTTTTTCACACATTGAAATCTGAGCCCATGTTTGAACATGGATATCTCAAAAGGTTTTTGGGTTAAAATTTTCACTGCCCTTCCTTACCGTCAAAACGAATCAGGACCTGTAATTTGAGACAGATAGATTTTAAAAAATATAGCTCATTAAAGGCTAGTTAACACATGAAAAACAAGTCCAGCACTCCTGCAAAGTCCCATATTTGAGCACAAACTAATAAAAAAAACAAAAAAAAAACAACAACTTTACATTGTAAAAGACAACTAGTCACAAAAATGAAGAAAACGTTATTTTCGTTCAACTTTCATGCTGGAATGAGCAAATATTACAGGTGGTATGAGAAAAAAATATATTAGTTGATACTCTAATCTCAGTAGAACAAAATTCCAGATGATACTTTATTTATTTATTTTTTAGTTTTTAGACTTTATTTTCCCAGAGGAACCCACCCGAGGGATTAATAAAGTTTTATCTAATCTAATCTAATCTAATCTAATTTTACCTGCCATTTCGAAATCTGGTGCCCTGGAGCAGCCTTAGAATTCAGGTTAAGTTTATTAAGAATGCTCCCTATTAACATCAAAGCTTTCAAGTTCTCAGTCACCATAGAGTTCCACCACTGTGTGTATGTGTGTGTTATCATTGTTTTTCCCTCCTCTCTCTCATGCCACATTAGAATGTCTGCTTAGTAACTTTAACAAGAGCCAGAATAACTGTTTCCCTGCTTTCTGTATTCACGATAAGTCACCGTAACATGTAGATTGACGTGTTTGTGTGGATATTAAAATCCAAGAGTACAGTAAATGAAAAATAATTTGAAAACATGTATTAGAAAAACAAGAAAAATGTAAAAAGATAAAGAAACTGCGAGACCATGTTGGTTCCCAAGCCTACATCATTTAGACTTCTTAGACACAAATCAGCACACCTGACACTGTGTGAGCTGTGTTTGATTTGACTGTATTACTGAATAACAACACTGCTGTGGGGATGATAGGATCCCTTCACTGCAAAAAAAATAATAAAATAAAATAAATTTAAAAAGTCCTTCTTGATAAACGATGTGTCAAATGCTTCGTTTAAAGTCTGCAATTTCCTGTATGACAAGTGAAAAATCCATCTGAAATCAGAAAATGCTTAAATTTTGATTGCCAAAAGCTCCTGTCAGATTCACTGGTATAGCTTGAATATTATTTTTGACTTTTGCTGCCATGATCCCAGGTCTCTCTTGGAAATGAGATTTTTAATCTCAGTGAGATTTTTTTACCTGGATAAATAAAGGACTAATAATATTGCTATAAACTGATATGGATCAGCCTTTGTCAGTGCGCCCCAGGGCAGCTGTGGCTACAATGTAGCTTGTCATCACCAGTGTGTGAATGTGTGTGTGAATGGGTGACTGACTGAATGTAGTGTAAAGCACTTTGGGGTCCTTAAGGACTAAGTAAAGCGCTATACAAATACAGGCCATTTACCATTTACCATCAGTGCATGCCTTTTATTCACTGTAACACTGAACTTTTGGGTGATGGGACAAAGACTGAGAGGGGAGGATAGAGAGGGAGAGAAAGGGAGGGAGCAGGATGAAGACAGCAAAGAGAGAGAGCAAACACAAAAGACACGTAAGAGTGGACAAGTGGTCAAATTCACCAAAACTTATAAGGCTCTAGTTTCTGTTTTGCGCACATTCGTTGATAATGATTTCACATATGTAAGCAGTACAGCAGTAATGGTGTAACTCTTGGAGCCCCAACCTGCTCTTATAATAACTATTATAAGGTTATCATTTTTGTTACTTTCTAGTTTCTAGTTTAGTGAAGAGGATGAAGAGTGGGCAGAGAGACTGTCCAAGAACAGGAAGGGAGGGAGGGAGCAAAAAAGGGAAGCTAGTAAGTTAATTGGAAAAACAAAAGTTAATTTTCCACAAAGTAATTGTGTTTCATGGATGCTTTGCACGTTTTCCAGTAGCACACTTAAAAATTGCCAGTGGACATTCTAAACAGAGCAAATTGATATGAATGACAACAATTTGTAGGATTTATAACACTTTAAACATGGCTCGAACAGGATGGCTGCCACTGCATTGATGTGACGGACTACAAATCTGTTCCACACTTGTGAAATTGAGGTACATGATGCTCTGTGCTAAGCCTGCAAAATAAAGACAGGGCTTGTACTGTATGACTTCAAAAACTTTAATATTAAACAACTCTATTACCAGTTTGCTTCGTGTACAGGTCTATGCAGTGGCAGGGTGATTTTCCAGTGTCTGCACTGAATAATGCTACTTTAAGTGCTTGATGATTTGTTAGACTGCCTCTATGTGATTAAGAAATAATGTTGTGAATGTTTCTCATCTTCTCTGCTTTGCCACAAATAGTTCTTTAACTTGTTTAACGCCTGAGCCTTTGCCTCGGGTTTGACAACTAAAGACTTCACCCTAAAACGAGTGGCTTAGATTGAAATCGCTGATTACTCACTCTGGCTTATTCTTAGACACTGCAATAGGTAGGTGTTTAAGATCTAATTCAGTTGCTTTTGAAGGTATCAGTGTAATGTTTATCCAATTGAATTGAGGTTTGCAAATGTGAAAAGCATATTCCCTTAATATTATTTACAAGGCATTGCACGCATTACATTATGATTGGGAGCTGAGCCCCCCTAAAAGTTTGAACCTTGAATTGCCCCTGTCTCTAAAGCCCACAGCTACCACACAGTACTGGAAGATAAAAACCCAGCCCTCCCCCCCTGCCTTTCAGGTTAAGGTGTCAGCAGGCAGCCACACCGGCAGACTCGGGCTTCCCCAGGCATAAATCACACAGCCACCCCCTTCTTTATCCTTTTTACTCTATACCACCTGTTTTCCTCTCTCTGCATCCCTGACTTTGCCTTTCTGGCTCTTCTTCTCTATTCCTGCTTTCATCAGACTGCCACCACTCCCCCGTTATTACTCACTGAGCCTCCTTTCTCCCACATTTCGCTCTTTTTCTCTATTTCCTTCTCCTACTTTGTTTCCACTGTTGTCTCATCTCTTCCTTCCTTTGTTTGACTGTCTCTCTCTCGCTTGCTCACGCTTGGTCTCCCGCCTCCTCTTCCAAATTTACACCCCACCATCTTTGGTCTCAAACTGCGAGTGGATGAGTAGCCACCTGCCGAGTGCAGCACGAGTGTTAGAATTATACTGAAATTATTATTCACTGTTAATAAGACTTTGAGGCAAAGAGTTCAAAGGGTGAGACAGAGTGGAGAGAAAAGGGCGAGAGAAGGCGGGAAGAGAATGAATAACTAAAATGTGCTTTTGATTGCCGTTTTTCATCATAGTCACTTGAATTGTTCAGGAAAAATGACCACAGATTGTGTGTGTGTGTGTATGTGTTCTTATTTTATCTTTTCAGCTGCAGTGTGTATTTGCAAGGCTTGTATGTGTGGGGGAGTGCTTTTGTGTGCACACGTGGGGCTTTAATTCCAGACTCACCATCTAATTACTTAAATTGTGCTTACAGGTCTTATTGTACTGTACACTTTCCCTTGGAGAGCTATACCCTGTCTTCCTTCATGTCTGCTGCATTAGCAATAGAAATAAGCACATTAGGCAATTTTGCACTCCATAATAAGTTCTACACCTGAGGGATGTTTTTGAGTAAAAATGTCTGGGCAGAAAGAAAAACAGCTTTCTTGCCCAACCGCACTCGGTCCTTCCTTTACTTCCACTTGCCCACCCCTTCCCTCTCCTCTTCATCTCTTCTGTCCCTCATCGCTTGCACCAGGAGAGATGAGTTTCTCGATAGAAAGGCTCTCGCCGCTGATTGCTCTGTGATTTTACAATTATTAGTAGATAGGACAGTTCAGCCCTCCAGGAAATCAGTTCTCTCAGCTTTCACGCCAATCAACAGGTCAGATTGCTTCATGTAACATAAAACAACAGCACTTAAATGGAATACTATGGAGCTTTTGGAAGCCAATCTCTGTCTCTAACTTACAGCTCATGCATCATACATGCCATACTACATCTACTGCCATTTTTGTCTGTACACACAGCTTTCCATCTAGACTTACAGTGATTGGGAGAAGGCAAAATGGACAGCAGACATTTTGCAGTTCAGGGAAAACTTATGATACAAACAGAATAGAGGAAAATAAACACCTGTACAGATCTAAATATAAAAAATAATCTGCAGTTAAATGAGAGTGTAAGAAAGGTTTTCCAGTCCTTAACAAGCTATTGCGCCTAACTGATTGACAGGAGAGCTATCAGTCGAAACAAAGAGGGTCAAAGACGGGTTCAGCACTAAGTGTGGCACTAGATGTCTAAAATTTGGAGCAAGTACAAACAAAATACTAAGATTATGAACATAAAATGCTTGGGTGGATGTGAAAGTGTCAAGTCAGAAAACTTCAAACAATACTGAAAATAGTAAATGCAAAACAAAACAAATGGGAACCAAATGGACCAAAACAGACATCAGTGTTTGTGACAGGACTGCATAAAATTGGCTGAATTAAGTGTGATTTCCGTCCAGAAAAGCCAAAGGAAAACCACCACTAACACCTAAAATGAAGAAAATGAGGTTACAGGGGGTCAAAGAGAAGCAATTATGGACTGTGGATGATTCGATGAAAGTGATGTTCAGTAATAAATTACGAATCTGCATCAGCCAAGGAGCTGGAACTTGTTTAAAATGATTAGGTACGTGTACAATTAATTGCTGTGAACTTAAAGCTCAGGCTTTATACTGCTCTAAACTTTCAAGCTATTTTTCTACTTTTGGGTCTATATGATGTCAAAAGAGTAGATATTCCTAGTATGTCACCTTAGACACACTGCTCTGGTTGTGAAAACAGCAACCCTGCCCTGTTCAACTCTTCTGGTTATTAAAATGTAGCCAATCAGAAGAAGCAGGCTCAAAGGGAGGGGAAAGGAAGCTTTTTTCAGATGGGGATGATTTGAAGCCCAGTTTATAATAAATAATGGTTATTTTGAAATTGCAAATCTTGCAAAGCAACACTAGAAGAGTCCCAAAATAAAAATGTGGGATTGAGAATTTGCATAACAGGTCCCCTTTAAATCTACATTTTTTTTATGTAACGCCCAGCATGAGGCGACATCCCTTGATACAAAAAAAAGAAGCTGCTACCACACAAGCAGGGGCTAAAATGGGATTTGACAGTTGGGAGAACCCTAAAATCCTGTGGAGCACTGGGAAAAAGGACTCGCATCAAAATAACTCTGAAACTGTTTGCGCTGTGAGCTCGAGTGTGTATGTTTTCTTTGTGGACATGCTGTTTGATCAGATTATCTGTGCTGCTGCTGTTGCCGCTGTTGCTGCTGATGTTACATGAGCCACCATGCTATCATGCCTGCTTTTCAACACCTAGCCAAAGTGTGAAGGTGAAATTTGGCAAGCATCAACATGTGTCACTTAAATTCATCACCTCTACATTTTGTCTAACAGAGAGCATAGATACCACATCCTGCCCTGCACCAGGTCTGAACTCACAATTACTTTAAGCTGTACGCTGCAAAATACACAACTACCAAGCCTGCATTTAAGGTTTCTTCCACAACTCAACCGGGTCTTCCCTTTGAAATCTATGCCACTTGTCTTTTTTGGTGTCTGGGCAAGACACCATGCATGCTATATCTGACAAAACTGCCAGATATAGCTGAGGCATCTTGGTGACCATACTTTGATTTCCAAAAAAGAGGACACTTGGCCCAGTCATGAAGAACTTTAATAATACTGTTTGCTTAAAGAAAATTTTAACATATTTAAACGATGCCTTCTCTGTGCGGTTAGTGAATGGTGAAATAAAAAATGTCATATAGGCTTTTACAAGTCAACAAGGGCAAAAAAAACCAACAACTTAAAAACCTCTGGAATTAAATAAGGTACAGAAATAAGGCCTCATCTGTATGAGAAAAATTACCAGTACCGGGACCGTACGAGGGAAATTTCTTTTGCAGTTCGTCTGAAAAGCTGCAGTTGCACTTTGGCATCTTTTAAACATCACCCGGCGCGTTGCTGTGCGCTGTCTGTCCCGTCTGTGAGCGCAGAACAACAATTCACAAAGCCGCAGCTCGGGGATGACGCCACACATATGGGTCCGGGAAAAAGAGGACGGTTGGTCACCCTAATCTTGGGTGTCTAGGGGCATAAGTGCAGAATGCTCTGAAACATCAATTCAGAAACCATAATCGGACACTGACAGATGGCAGAGATCACCTCTTTGGAAATCATCTAAGGCTGATCACCCAAGATATGACTTTTAAAGACTTCAGTCCTTTCCCTCACTCTCAGAAAAGCATTGTCCTCTTATGGTGGACTGTGGTGGTTGCCTGGACAGTCCAATTACATCTTTGTTAACAAGGTCCAAGCAGTAACAAATAAATAAATAAATTCTGAACCCTAGAGATAGAGTCACTTTTCGCGACAAAATCTCAAGCTTGTGAGTAATTTTTCTCACTCTTAGTGCTTGACTAGCATAAACCTTGACCCTGAGCTTTTCACCTTGTTTCTGACATGTAAATGGTAAATGGCCTGTATTTGTATAGCGCTTTACTTAGTCCCTATGGACCCCAAAGCGCTTTACACTACATTCAGTCATCCACCCATTCACACACACATTCACACACTGGTGATGGCAAGCTACACTGTAGCCATAGCTGCCCTGGGGCGCACTAACAGAGGCGAGGCTGCTGGACACTGGCGCCACCGGGCCCTCTGACCACCACCAGTAGGCAACGGGTGAAGTGTCTTGCCCAAGGGAGCTCAAACCGGCAACCTTCCGATTACAAGACAAACTGCCAACTCTTGAGCCACGATCGCCCCAAAGTACAGCATCAAGACCCTCAGCACTACTGGTGACTGAACTGGTGCAGACGGGAATCTGTCAATAAGAGTATCGAAGGTAAGGTGGCACTCAAATGTTTCATTCGTCATCACAAGGGATTCACAGAGTTCACAGAGCTGTTTGGACAAAGTCTTTTATATGCCTTATCCTAGGATAAACTCAGGCTTAGAACATAGAGACACATTTTTGTACTCGTCTTCTGCCATCTACCTGTTAATGATTAGATTTGATTTAGTCAACATAGAGTCTTATCTTTCTATTTTTTCCTGACCAAAACCACTGAGACACAAAAGACTTTCACATTGCCCAATTATCCCAGTACCTTTAATCATTCTTGTTTCACAACTACTCTGCCACAACCATTTATGGAATCAGGTCTCATCATTTCTTGGCCTGATGTGATCCTTAACAGCAATTGTGTGCCATTGGTAGCAAAGACTTCTTGAACAGAGCTTAGCTTGTCTGTGATTTGAGTTTTCCATTCTTCTATGACTTCTATGAGTCAAGGTCAAAACTACGTTTCTCCTTGCACATCTCGTCTCTAAGCTCCGGGTTGAAATGAGGGAGACTGTTTAGAGCTGAAGGGCATGACGGTATCTGCTGCAGAAATCTCCCCAATGACATGCTTTGGCTGCAAAGTGATACTGTGATCTGTCATGTTGTGAATGACAACTTGAAGCCTTCTGGCTGCTTTACAAGAAATGTTCAAAAGTGCACATTCCAACATTAAACCAGGAGGCAGTCGGGGAAACTCAGGTGACTTGAGAGCAAAAGTTTTGTTTCGATTTGTCTTATCCACCCTAATATCTCTCATAACTACAACTCTCTCTTTAGGAGGAATAGTAATGAGATTAGTAATGGCAAATAGTTTGACTTGGCAAACTTCGCTTTCACTCCTATCACTGTGAGCCACAAGCTTACGATGTAGTGCACTGGATTCAGTTTAAGATTGTCAATTCCTCCTCTGTACCAGTGATATTGTGGGAAAAAGACAAAATAGATTCCTCATAAACTAAGTAAGGTACAGTGTACCCTACAGCACATTTAATTTCTAGGAATGAATAGGTTGGATGAGTAAGGACAACTAATGGTTGTGCCTTTCAACCCAGTGTCCAACCTTCAACTGAAACCCTTCCAGCACAACAAAGGCTACTAAGACCATCTCTAAACTCACAGTTCTTTTTGCGCACAAGAGGAGGACTTTTTGCTCATTTAGCTGCAATGCAGCCACATTTGAAACAGAACCTTACTTTTGAATAGGTGCAGGAAGCCCTGATTCATCTGGGACCTTAATAACCTTTGCAGTTTCCCCCCTGACTGCGAAGAAATCTGCAGTTTCCTTCTCTGAGTATGAATTATTGTGCAGGTACAATAGATGCAATTCTGTGTTTTTAAATCATATCAGTTACTATTTGACAAAATAAGATTATCACTGAATTAATTTATGTCTGACTGGTGATTTGCTGGCTACACATTCATGTCAATATGGCTCAAAATCTCAGAGAAACTCCAGTACCTTGTTGAATCTTTGCCATGGGGAGGTAAGGCAGTTCCGAAGGCAAAATGGTTGCAGCATGGTACTAGCAAGGGTTAACTAATGAAGTGGCAGACGAGTGTATGTTGCTCACTTGTTAGCAGCTTTCTCTTCACTCTGTGGTCAACACTCAAACTACTGCAGCTGGGTTTAAGTGGCATGATTGTGGAGGCCAGCTTATCTACTGGGGCACTCCATCAATATCCTTCATGGGCAGAGTCCTTACATAAGGTGGTGGTGTGTTCTGGCTCATTGTCCTCTTGAAAAAAACATTTTTTTTCTTCCCAAGCACAAACCAGTTGTCGCTGCAAAATGTTGCATTGATGAGGGCTCCAATATGAAAGAAAGGGGGGGAAAAATAGCTGATGAAAGCAACGCACCAGGACTGTAGCTGCATTACTGACAAGCAGGGAGTATCTTAAGTCATTTAGGAGAAAAATTCCCTCACTAATTACCTAGAAATTCACAGCAGTTGGCACCCCACACCTAATATATATATATATATATATATATATATATATATATATATATATATATATCAGCCATACAGACACTTTCATAAAGTCTGGATATATATATATTTTTCTTTCTGTGAAATAGTGCAGTGTTTTTAAATTGGATTGTCACTAAGTACAATAAATATTGTCCTGGCATCCACGGCTAAATAATATGAAATATCAGATTTGCACTTCTTGTAATTACCAGGAGCAAAACAAGCAATACAAAACAGTGGCACATGGACATTCACACATACATACAGTATGTATGAACTTGCTCTAGGACCACATATTACCGGGGGACTTCTGCTTCATTAACTCTAGTAAAGGCCCTCTGTTTGGGTGGCTCATAGGAGGGTGAGGTGCTTCAACATGTGTGTGCATCTAATGAGGTGAGACAGCAAGACAGTGAATGTGTGAAGACTATGTGTTTGTGTGTGTGTGTTTATTTGCAGCATAATCACTGTACCCTCTGCAGAAGTGAGAGAAAGAGAGGGAATGATGGAGAGAAAGCAGCCGCACATGAGGGAGGGTGGTTTTTGAATGTGTGTTTAAGGTGGTAGGCGTCCTTTTCGCTCAGTGTATGCGTGGAGCTTCAGTGAATGGCTCAAACAGGAAGATAGTAAACGTACAAGTGATTTTTGTCAAGTGTTTTATCTTTCTTCAGAACTACTTAAAAGGATCTTTAAGGGGAACAATGGGAACATTAGGGCTCAAGTGGTTAAAGTAACCTTCAGCTTTCATTTTCAAAGTTATAGTCGTTTAGAATAATATCCTGCTGAATATGAAAAAGTGTGCAGCAGCTACAAGACCGAAATGTAGGACAAAGACGCCTGTTAAGAAACTGCAGTTTGTATTTGTGTGTCTGTGTGTGAGCGGAGTACAAAAATTTGGCGTCGCCTGAATAAAATATTTCCCAGGGGTTTCTCTGCTTGGCGCTTTGCTGGGGGAAAGCCTGGAGCATCTTTTCAATATCACCCCGAGAGAGAAGAAGGGCATTCATGAAGGGATCAAATGAATTGCAACCCTTCTTGCTCTCCATCTTTACCACCAATAAGAAGGGGCTCACAGGGGCTCTCTGAGTGCAATGTGGCGTACAGGCTGGGGCGAAGGTTTGGAAGGGATCATGTGATCAGGAGTGCGTGACTTGGTTTCATGAATGGCAATGCCGGTTTAGCTGAATCTGGATTCTGGACAGGATGCACAAAACAAACTACAATATACTATAATGCTTTGAGCATATAATTTAGTTAGGATAAAGAAGATAAAACATTTTAACAATGTTACTGTTAAGTATATAATTTATGTCCAAAATTAATCTCTACTTTCCTCTTAAAGTCATCTCCAAGTTGTGCACATTATTAAGATAAATAGTATATTATTGTCATTCATCACCTTTTTTCCTTCTAAGTCACAACAAAGGGTAATACAAAATACAAGGCACACTCATCTCTGCACAAAATAACCCGTATGGTTAAGTCACTTCTTATTTTCATTGTATTGGCAGATAAAGGCAGTTTTGTTGCTGTGTTTAGACCTAGTGTGACACCTACATGCTGCAGTCAATATAAGAGATTCATGTTGAATTTCATAGTGTATAGAAGAAGGCTGTAGCAACCCTAGCAGCTTAAATGAATTTGATCACAACTGCGCTTCTAGCTACATGCTCACAACATGAGGCGTAGAGCGCTTGAGGGTGAAAACAGTGTTATACATGCTGGCAAACACTGGACACTTCATATAACTGCAGCGCAAGCTTCTCAAATTTCCCCTCTGTTTCAAGCCACAAATATGGCTGTGCACTCAAAAGGAGGAAACACAAAGCTCAGCACCCAGGATCTCACATACACCACCTGCTGCAGAATTTCAAGTCCTAAAAATGGGAAAGTTCCTGCCAGAGTTCCACTTTACAGATGTTTACACATATTTCCCATCACACCATCAATAGCACAGGTCATTACAGAAGTGATTACAGAAGACCTGTTTAACTGCTCATTAACATAAACTTCTAAACATCTTTTTGGCCAATCACATGACAGCAACTCAGTTCATTTAGACATGCAGACTTGATCAAGATGATCGGCTAAAGTACAAACTAAGCATCAGAATAGGCAGGAAAGGTGATTTCAGTGACTTTTAAGGTGGCATGGTTGTTGGTGACAGACTGGACTGAGTATCTCAGAAAAATGCATGATCTTCTGTGATTTTCCAGAATAATGCCTTGTTGATGTCAGAGGTCAGAAGAGAATGGCGAGACTGCTTCGAGTATATAGGAAGGTAAAAGTAATTCAAATAACCACTTGCTACAAGAAAGGTATGTAAAAGAGCCTCTCTGAATGCACAACATGCTAAACCTTGAAGCCCACACCAGGGGGCACCCCGATAGGAGTGGCACTTTAATTTCTGCTACAACATTGTGAGCATTGGTGTGGTCATCTGATGGTAAAGGAATATATATTTGGTACATGTTGGGCCCTTTAGTACCAGTTGAGCATTGTTAAAATTCTAGATCCTATACTGCTATGACCACAGTGTTCTGATGGCTGCTTTCAGCACAGTATCTATCCTGTCACTAAGCTCAAATCGTCTCAAACTGGTTTATTGAACATGGCAATGAGTACTCTTTGTACTCAACAATCCACGATACTCCACGATCACCAGATGTCAATCCAATTAAGGACCTTTGGGATGTGTTGGAACAAGATCCAACAAATGTGCAGCAACTGTATGATGCTTTCATGTGAGTATGGACAAAACTCTGTCATGAATGTTTCCAGTGCCTTACTGAATCTATGCTACAAAGAATTAAATCAGTTCTGAGGGGAAAGGGGGATACAAAGTGGTACTAGTAAGGTATAGCTAACAAAACACCCAGTGAGTGTGCATCTATTTCCAACCTGGATCAGTCAATATGCCTCCATTTGGGAGATGAAAGATGAGCAATTACTCATCGTCAAAGCTGTGGTGAGAGCTAATTAGCTAACGTTAGCAAGCTATCTAATATTGATCCATGGGTCGTTAGTTTCAGGGTCAGAGCAGTCAATGCCCCAAGGTAGTATTGAAAAGACAGATATATGATATAAATGTAATCAAAGCCCCTTTCAGCTGGCAGGGTAAATGACTCTGTACTGACAATTTGTGTAGCCTAACAAGGTAAGCTTTGGTAAGTGTATTTGCGTTGCTATACTATGATCTAACTTCTGAGCAAATAAAAACTGAAAACAAATAAGTGACAGGAAGCACGAAAATGCTTTGTTTTGCTCTGCAGGTGGGCACAAAATTTGATATCACTTAAATACTTTTACTATAGACTGGTTAGTGTGACTGTGCTAATATGATAACATTTAACAACCACAATCTCCACCGTCTTACGTTGGTATGTGAACATGTTCACATCATCCAAATAGCTCTCAAATGACACCACAACCAAGACCCCTAGGGATGTTTTTGGCTTTGTTTTGTAAAAAGAAAAATCTATTTAAATTACAATGATAGCAGCAGATAAAAGATTGAACTAGCAATTGCCAAAAGTTATTACAATTCACCCTGAGGAAAGACAGGTGCATCAGGAAATGGCTGTGCCACAGGAGGTAGAATGAGTCTTCCATTAATTGGAAAGACACTGGTAATAAATGTGTGTATGAAAGGGTGAATGGACTTATATAAGTGTTTCCACACTTTACACGGTTCAGTGGTCTGCAATGACAGAGTCAGGTGGATGGTGGCAGGTGGATGGTGGCAGTGCAAATAGTGGATTCAGGGGGTAGTCAGTGTCATTTGTTTTTACTCTTGGAAGACATCTAGCGGCTGTGTTATTCATATCCCACAGTTTCACAATGGGAAGGCTGATGATTTTGCATAATCTTGGTGAGTCTGTTCTGGTTGGAGTTGGGTACAACAACAAATGGAATTAATGTGGGTATTTTGTGTTTGGTGGTGAAAAGTGGTGAAATGATCAACCAAGCGACTGACAATTTCATTTACAGAACCATTCCGCTATCGTGGCTTCATTTAGCCTTCTTTAAAAACGGCAGCATGGGTCAAGTATTTTTCACTGATTAAATAAATTACCCAAATCAAGTAAAAATGGCATTGTGCATCCATTTTTGTTCCAGCCAGTACAAACTCAGGAGCATTTGGAGCTGTTACAAAAAGCAAGCAGTTACATTTTTTTCCAAATTGCATGTAGTTTCTCCTAAATTAAAAACAAGGACCAGATGGTTTTGGCTTGGAGCTGGAGACCCGCTCTTTTTAATCAGTGCTGAAAGTTGGATGCTGTGCCACTCCCTATTGCGTGGTTAATTACACCATGATACAAAAGACTGAGACCTGCTGATGACTCAAGGAGCAGAAGGAAGAGGAGGAGGTGGAAGGGAGGGAAGCAGGAAGGGAGGGAGGCAGTAATAACAGTGGCTGTAAAGCCATCAAAGCTCCAGTAAATGTTGACTGAGTGTCCTTGAGATCATGGCGGAAGACAGAGGAGTGCGCCTCTGTGTGTGCTCACGTGGGCGTACTTATATGACAACATGCGCCCGTGTGCATTTGAGTATACGCAAGGATCATTACGTGGATGGATGTGTGAAGCTTGGTGGGCGTGCACGTGACATGGAGGTGGGGGGAAAATGACAGGTCAAAGTGGCATATGTGGGCAAAGACAGTGGTAGTCATAAATCAAAGGATCAGTATACGAGTGGCCTAGTTACGAATGTGGTCACCTCGCTTGATTTGTCTTTAAATGTCTCTGATTTCATTCATCAATCATGACTACGCAAGTTCAACATTTGCAATTAACCCTGTGAATGAACGCACTGTTTCAGTCCACTGTCTCACTGTAAGGACTGCAACTAACGTAAATAATTAGTCTTTGCATGGAAAAGATAAAGTTCAAATGTGACCAAAGAGCAAATATTAAAACACTTCCTTCTGACTGCTCTTACAGTTTACACAACTCAGTGTTATGCAAGGTTTAAAGACTGTAAGCAACTGACTAATCAGGCAGTCAGCACATGTGCAAATGCTGATAATTGAGCACAAATGTATTCGCTTTTAAACTACATCTGTCCTATAGTAGCCTGAAGGAGTAAATACAGTGTCTGTGTGTGTGTGTGCGTGTCTAAGGTGACAGGAGCCTGCCACTATGTTTATCGCATAATCCACCCTCTAAGGGCAAGTGTGCTAAACACAGATTGCACTCTGCATGTAATCTGCAGGGGCATCATCGCCAGCATACGTGCTGGCACATATGGAGACGCACAGAGAGACAGCACACACAGACGCTGGGTGGCCTTCAGGAGCGTCTGACAACAATAGACCTACTGTAGGTTCAGCCATACAGACACTTTCATAAAGTCTGGATAGAAATGGCATAAAGGAAGGATCCCTGTGCAGGAGCAAACAGACAAATACATATGCAGATTATTGCTGGGGGAGCCGTCAGCAGCATCTGATAATTTCATTCACCCAATCAGTGCTCATCAGTGCTGGCTGGAGGTATATCATGGAGGTTCTCTGGGGACATGTGCTCTTGACAAGAAGCACAAAACCCCTTTCACATGCTCCCTCATCACTTATCCTCTCTCTCTCTCTCTCTCTCTCTCTCTCTCTCTCTCTCTCTCTCTCTCTCTCTCTCTCTCTGCTTGCAGACACACCAAAACTGACTGCATTACACAACTGCATCCATACATGCACACGGACACACACACACACCTCACCTCAAAGAACAGGGATAATGAGGGATTTATATGCAACTTCCTCTCTATGCAAAAATTTTTTCTGTGCTCAGAGTAACACGGAGAAAAACAAAAACACAAGGACACTCACGGAGCTCTGATATAAGCCTCCTTTTGCCCCATTTTCAGCTCCGCTGCAAGGAACGTATTTTTTTCCCCGCTGTTCTTATACTTTTTTCAAGTGTTGGAAAATCTGTCTTGTTTGGTTTTACATTATGATGCTACAACTTGAAATTGTCATTCTTTTGTGCACGACGGGCTTCAAATACAGATGATCAGTGTAGATGGTGAACTGTCGCACAACAGTATGTCCTTACTGAAGCGAAACTACGTCGCCAGAGTGCTGCTGTGAATGCATGTGGCACATATGACACCATATGAGATTTATGAAGGAACTTAGATCCCCCGCAGCTTGCGAGATGTGCTGAATTCACACACACATGCTTGCAACTGTGATAAGAAGGAAGCGTTCTTCTTGCTCATTAGTGCATCTTTTTCCTCAGGTTCTACGGCCAGAGGACAAATAGTGAAAGAAGTCCATTTCCATTCCCCTTCAACTGATTGGCTTCATCTTGACTCTCTCAGAGCTTTAAAGGCTTAGTCCACTTTACCACACTGCCTCCCTTCACCCCCTTCAAGTCAACCTCTTTCTCCTTTGTTTGGGTCTCTTTCTGCCTCATCGCACTTCCTTTGACATCCCTCGATCTGCCATGATACATTAACCCTCTGCTGCACAGTGCATGTGCCACCAGAGGAGCCGATCTTCCGTCTTTCTTTTTCTGAACTCTTTCATGTCTGTCTGCACCTGCAGGACTCTCTGATCCAAGAATGGTTCAAACATTCACAAACCCCAGTTGTCCTAATTAGGCTAAATAATATACAGCAGGGACACAAAGGGGATGCTTTTAGTCTTTCTGTCCATGAGGATGCTTTTTGAGCTCTTTGAATGTCACGGGCAGTTTTACCCTAGGGTTCTTCTTCGCTAAAAAGCCCTTTTCAGCAGATCAGGTTCGCACTGCAGAGAGTGGGCTACGCCTCATAACACTGCGAATGGAAAGGCCAACGTTGGCTATCACAACACGTCTTTTAATTTGTATTATTTAAGGCTCTGCTTCATATGCAGACCTTGGCAGGCTCTTGCAATGGTCAACATATTTTGTAATGAGAGCTGCAACAATATCAGTGCTATCCTTCTCACCTGTGAACCTGTGAGTACTTCTGATAGTAAAGATGCAGCTTCTGAGCTGTGCCAGCTTTCAGTGCACAGTAACAGTTTCCCTGTATGGGAAAAGGAAGGTCATCCAGCCAACTAAAACCCTGCACTGTTACATCCCATTCAACAGAACATAAAAGAAACACCTCTGTAATGTGCATAAATCCCAAGGCCTTGGGACTATACAGTCCTCGGCAAGGTACAAAAAGGTACGTAAATTACTAGAATTTGCCGGCCCGTTATCATCTGGAAGAGAGCAATCTGGCATGATTACTGTTCTGTCCTTACTTGGATGGGAAGTGAAAAGTTGGAGACAAAGCTTGCTGACGGTTCTTCATTGAAATAAAGAGGCTTTTGGTCAAATACTCTTCCACACCACTTACAGGCACCTTCCCATGCGCATTACAGATGTTTAATTGATATCAAGTCATGCTTAGTCTGACGCATGCATAACAAAGTCAGTTATGCGGCATGTGTAATTACCTCATGACAACAAGTACCGCTTCGTTGATCAAATTAGACTGATACACCTGCATGGCTGCAACTGCACCTGCTTCCCTTTAAAACTGTGCCAACCACTTATGCAGTTGTTCTAGGTGCACTGCTGAAACAACAACAAAAAAGAACACCATAAAAAGAAAGAGGACATTTAAGACTTATTTTGGATCACAATCTGAGTGTGCCTATTTGTACTAAAGGTGTATTGTGTGAATGCAGGTGTTTGATTTATTTTGACCAAATCATGTAGCATAAACGAGTCAAAAAGCCAGAATCTAAAGGCAGGGAAGAGAAAGTGAACTCAGTTACACTTCTATGTGGGAGGCTATACAAGAACCTTATCGCACTTCCAATTCTATTATCCGGTGGAGAATGCAAGCAAGCTGGCAGTAGCTCCCACTCTTGTTTATTTGCCTTTATAGATTTTTTTCTATCTCTCTCCTTTTTTTTTCTTTCTTTTTTTCTAATGGAACCCGGCACTGTGCCTCCTGCCAAAATGTGGTGATAGAGAATAATACGCCCTGTGAGTGTGTGTTTGTGTGCGTGGAAAGTGTGCTGGTGCCAGAAAACAATGTATGTATGTGTGTATGTGCGAATCAGGATGAGCACTGTGGACTTTCACAGCCTGTTATTTATATGCTGCTGTCAAATGAGCTCACTGTACAAAAAAAAAAAAAATTTAAAAGAGACGCAATCAGCATGCCATGGCATCGGAGGTCGTCTGGCAAATCAAAACACAGACACAAGTCTTATTGAATTGTCTTGTTGTGTCCTATCGCCTCGGCTTTGTGTCTTAAAAAGCAACCAGTCGCGTTGAAAGCGGGGCCAAGTGGGCCATCGCAATCAATTAAGTGCTTCTAGGTTTGTTTGCTTGTTTGCAAATCCACATACACACTACCTTCCTCTATAGTCAATAATGAAAAAAGGATGGTATTTACAGAAAAACGCATTAGAGAGTTTTCTACAGTACTGTGCAAAACAGCCACCTTGCTTTTTATTATATTTTGCTAGGAAAATGGGAAATGGGTACAACAATTTATTAAAACGTGCAAACATACATGGAATTACAGGATAAGGATAGCGTCAAAGGCAATATTTGGACCATCTTTATTCTACAACAAAGCCTGAACTCTGTCATGCAGGCTTTCTTTTGATTTCTTTAAGTAGTCCTCAAGAATAGTTCTCCAGGCTTCTTGAAGGACATTCAAAGCTCTTCTTTGGATGTTGGCTGCCTTTTGTTCTGTTTTCTGTCAGAACGATCCCACACTACTTCAATATTGTTGAGGTCCAGGCTCTGGGGAAGGCCAATCCATGACTGATGGCGTTCCATTGTGTGTTTTTTCTATATAGGTATGGTTTTACTCCATTGTCATGGTGAAAAATGAAACTGCTGCCAATCAGCAGCTTTTCAGATGATATTACATGGTGATTCAAAATGTGACGGTACTTTTTTGTGTTCATAATTTCATCAGTTTTGAAATGCTGCCCAACATGACTGGCTGAAACACAGCCCCAAACCAGGACCCTCCACCTTATTTTGCTGTAGACACTTACCCCTGTGCCTCTCTCCTAATCACCTCTGTACATACTGACAACAATGTGAACCAAAACTGTTCAATTTCGATTCATTGCTCCATAAGATCTGTTGCTACTAATTTTTCAGTTTAGTTCCTGTGTGACATGGCATACCTCAGTTTTTTTCTTGTTTCTGTGGAGATTAGGAAATTATTTTACTGTTACTATTCATAACCATTATTGTTTCTGTTGCATCACTTATCATTTATCAGTATCATTTCATCAGAGCATTTTTGAAGCTGTCGATGTTACATGAAATTCTCTATTTCAAGTCTGTATTTCAGGGGTTGTCATAATCACATGATGATCTTTCATTGCAGGTGCAACTGTAATCATGCTATCTATATTGCATTTTGTGCTTATTAGAGAGTTGAAGCTGGGTTAGGTCAATTAAGGGTCTGAAGC
Source organism: Pelmatolapia mariae (assembly GCF_036321145.2). Classification (NCBI taxonomy): domain Eukaryota; kingdom Metazoa; phylum Chordata; class Actinopteri; order Cichliformes; family Cichlidae; genus Pelmatolapia; species Pelmatolapia mariae. Next base: position 7,123,582 of record NC_086242.1, read on the forward strand.
TACGGGCAGCGTGAGGTCTGGCCGATCAATGGAGAAAGTTAAGGTGACCCAAGTTAAGATGATCCCATATCTGCTTAGAATACAACACATCACAGATAATAAAATCACAGCATGGAGCATAGAGATCTGTGGGCCCAGTAATCTGCTGCAGGGGAATCTGCCCGGCAACAGGTGACTCGGAGGGTCACGGAGGATAAAACACACATGGAGGGGCCTGTACATACACACACAGTTTCTCAACTTGTTTTGCTCAAAACTGCTACGTGACTTGTCCAGTGTACGTGACCGTTTAGCAATAACAGAGAACATCTGGAGTAGGGAGTAAAGGGTGTCAAGGGTCCGATGTACTGGAGTGTTCTTAGATTACGAGAATTGATACTTAGATTTCCAGTAAATCCAACTGCTTTGACGCATAATGCTCGTCATTAACTGTTATAAATACAACTGTTCATCTGTTGTTCTGGGGAGATCGGCTCTGGGAGTGTGATGATGCTCATCTTCCCCACATATATATGTGTTTAATAAAATCACTATTTTGACATCTACTGGGACCTCCAGTCGTTTGTCTCTCCCTCAAAATACGAACCATGACATTTCCCTTCCTTAAGAACATCTTCTGGATAGCCATCTTTCCACTGAGGCCATTTCTTGAGGCTTCAATGAACAGTGGATGGATCAGATTAATCTCTCAGGTCCTGTTTTAGGTCTTTGCTGGATTTTTTCCCCCCATTTCTTAAGGATTTGACTTTCAGATACAAGACCATCTCACACCATGGAAGCAAAATGTAAAGAAAGGAAGGATGGCTCGAGACTTTTGCACAGCACTGAAAATGACTGTTTCAGAGTGCTGAGAAGCTCAACACTTGACATGCAGAAAATCACAAGCCTGCAATACAAATCTCTTCAGTTTGCCACTCCATTCTGCTCTCATGGTCTGCTGTTATAATGAGTGCTTCTATGACCATCACCTTTCACAAGTGACTCACATCCTGATGACCACTGCAAACTGGATTGCCACTTCAGTCGAGTAGGGTAAATAGAGGGACGGGTTGCTTTATTTATGCATTCTTCTAACTTCAACAGCAGCTGAATAAAAATCATCACTTAAATTTATTTTAGAGAAATAATTTACTTGTTAGATAACAAAATATTGTCAGAACTGTTTGTTTCTGCATCATAGTTCAGTTTCAGGGATTTGTTTCATGTTACATTCAGTTAACAGCATAAACTTTGTTAAACTCTAAATTATCTCAGTGATTGTCACTTTTTCTTGGCAACCATGAAGAAATCTTGTTTTATTGGACAAATTTGTACGTTTAAATTGGAATTTGATGTTAAATAAATTACTTCGCAGTTCCTCATTTTACTTAATATCACATTATACCAGAGTGAAAAGTAAGCAGTCTATTCAGAGGCATTTACAGGAGAAAGCAGTGATTGCTTTGGCTGCTGAATGCTTGTTGAATGTTGTCACATTCAAAGCAGTGAAATAATGCAGCCTGATTATGGTGCATCTGGGACAAAGGGGATGTGAATACGGAGTCGTTTGCAACTCTGTATGTGTATTTCCATTGTAACTGTGTGCTTTTATATGTCAAACCACAGTACGTGCGTGGGATGACATATTAGCAGCCTGATTCTTTTGCTTAATCCATACACAAACATCTAGTTACAAGGTTAGACTGTGATATATCACTCATGTTCCTACAAATGAAATGAAAAATTGCAATAAAGTGATGTCAAACATCCAAACATGTATAATAAATAGGCCGACTGACTTGAATAAATTTGCCTGGTTTGAGTTTATGTTTTTTCATATTCCCATTATATGGTCAGAATTCAGTATAAATTAAATGAGAATTCAGACTGCTAGGGGTGTAATGTGCGGAGGATACTTTCTTGACATACTTTAGGCCCCTTAACACCAGATCTCAATCCAAAAGAGCCCTGTGGGGATGTGATGGAGCGGGACATTCACATCATGAATGTGCAGCCAACAAATCTGCAATTATGTGATGCTTTCTTGTCAATATGGATGAATGTCACACAGGAATGTTTCAGGCTCCTTATTGAATCTATGCCACAAAGAATTAAGACAGCTTAGAAGGCAAAATAGCATCCAACCCAATCTCAGCAAGGTGTAGCAAATGAAGTGGTTACTGAATAGTAAATAAAAAATAAAATAAATGCATGAATTTGTCTATATGGGTTTACTCTATTTAGTCAAGATGGAAAATTAAGTCTAAATGTAATTAAACAGAACTGAAAAGACATAAAATGAATAAAACTCAAGCACAGGCAGCTTGTACTAGAAATTTGTATTTACATGTGTGGAGTGGCATTTGAGTAATTGCACTTACTTACACTCCATCAAGTGGAAAAAGAATATCTAAACCTAAATCAATATCTAAATATCAAATTACAATCAAAAAGCGTTCAAGGTGAGGACTAATTAAAGTCGTCCATCCATCCATTCTCTTCTGCTTATTCTTATCAGGGTCGCAAGGGATGGGCTGGAGTCTATCCCAGCTACCATAAGGGGAAAGGTAGGGTACACCCTGGACAGGTCGCCAGCCTGACGCAGAATTAAAGTCTTCATGAATGAAAATATTAGCTTGGACCATGTTACGATGAAGTTCCTAAAGTCCACTTAAATACAGTAAAAAAAAATAATATTTGCTTTTACACTTTTTATACTGTAGTGTTAAAAAAAACAGTAAAAAAATGTCCTTTTTTTCCTGCTAGCATTATGGGATCAGTAGCTATGCTACATTAGGGATTAAAGCTAAAAGATGTATATGCCAACACAATTTCAGCCTTTTCTTAGAGCTTATTGGATTTTGGAAAATAGAACAAAAGAACAAAAAATTTTTTATTTCAAATTCAAAAATGTATAAGCTTAAACATGTGTTTTCGGTTCAAATTTGGCCGGCCAAGCCCATAAAGGGTTTACAAACAGTTTAGATATAATATGTTAAATGGTTTAAGGTGGAGTTTTTTGACCAAACAATTTCCTTTGCTTCATATCTTACTTTAAAGATAAGACAGACGAAAAGCTGGTATTACTTTTCTAATTTAAGTCTGCACAAGAAAGACAGTTAGCATACTTCCAAGTTTTTAGCACTTCCTTTATGTTTTGACCGTTCCCATTTGTGCAGAAATTTACATGGTCCTGCCAATACTTTTAAAATAAGACGGGGGATTGCGAGAGGTGGGGTGGAGGGGCTGGGGCAGCTTCTTTACCAGCCAGACAGATCATATCAGATTGTTTGCTTGCTTCAGGCCCTGCAGTCCCATCAGATAGCGTTTGACAAGCTAAGGCAGCGAAGGTCAAGACATCATGGCAGTGAGGGCAACAACAACCCTAGTCACAGTGCTGGGGAGGAAAATAGTTGGGGGTCAGGAGTGAAGATGAAATGATCAACTCAAGGAAATAAAATACGGGGGGGGGGGGGGAGTAGCTGCAGTAGGAGATTTACTGCATTTGAGGCAAATTGCTTGTGTCTGATTTAATTTTACACATGTGCAAGGAAAAGGAAAGTAACTATGCATTTGACAGACAGGTTTTCTGATGGAACATGGCATCTTTTAGGATTTAAGAATTGTAGAAACCACTTAAAAACTGACAAAGGATTTATGTAGGATTGGACAGCAAGTTCTTATAATTCAAGGCTGCATTTAACTTGTCTTCAATTGGCCTTTTCACAGAATCTTGATGTCACACACTGCTGCAAGGTCAAGGGAGTTGCACTTTTAAGCCAATCCAAACAGAGCCGTCCCTCTGCCAAGCGGATTCTAGCAATCCCCATTACGCACACATTGTCATGCGTCGCCGCTCAGCTCAAATGAGTTACAAAGAAAGCAAGGAGAGGAAACATTAGCGAGCAGTTGGATTGACTGGATGCATAAAAATATTAGAGAGTGATTTATGGACCATGTCGATAGCCAGTTTCAGGCAAACAGTGCTGTGTAAGCAAAGGCCCTTCCGGCATCTCTATCGACCACTCCGGAACAATGGGTGACAGGGAAAGACAATAAAGCCATAATCTTTAAGCATCAATCAAAGAGAAAATGTATCTTTAAAACTGTCACTGCAATCTGAAAGCGATCATATATCCTAACCCAAAACTGACTAAAATATAGTAAAAGCTGAGACAAAAAAAGACTGTATATAAATGATGTGCTGTTCGGGGCTCTACAAATTCTCAAAATACTTGATAAAAACAATTCTTGCATTTCCTTTTCACTGAACACTGCAGTAAACCAGTGATATATTTTCTTGAGTCTAAAGTCTTTTTTTCTGCCGAGAATGGAAAATTAATGACTGCCGAAAGAACACAACCAAGTTTCAGTTTATTTTTCACCTTTTATTTACAGTTTATTTGGTTTAAGCTCACTGTTTGCTGCACTAACAATAATCAGCCAACAAGAAAAGGAGGTTTAGTTTGCAAACAGAAACCCCTGTATTATTCATTAGGGGTATAATTTAGAAAGCTCCTCATTTGAAGAGAATTTAAAATAGCAGCAACCTACACATTAGTCAGGTTGTACTGTGTTTCAGTAAGTAATGGAAGGCATGGCTGTCCATCACTCAACAGCTACATAAGAGCATTAATTATTATGCCGTCAAACTGCTTTGCAGTATATGAATAGATATAAAGCAATGGACTGTGTCTATGTGCCTATGAACTTAACTGCGAGAGGGGACTGTGGTTTACAAAATCATGAAAAAGAAGGTTTTCACAGGCTTATCTCAAGCACAGCAGCAAATCTACAACAGAATGGCTGAAAAAGAAAATAATGACAGTGTTGCAATGGCCGAGTCAAAGTCCAGACCTTAACCCGACTGTGACAGAACCAAGGGAGAGTTATGCATAAATGAACGCCTGCAAACATCAATGAAGTGAAACAACCTTGTAAAGGAGAGTTGGCAAAAACATTATAGAAAGACTGATAAAATCATACATGCTTTCTGTAATATAAATAAAAGTATTTACCTGATAATTGGGGTTAAGATTATAGGGGTGCTGTACCACCACAGGATAGCATTACTACACTACCTTAACACTCTGGTTTCAATAGGTAAACCTTTATAATTCAGCATAAGTTCACTAATAAGGACATCCATCCACAATCACCTGTGCATCTAGTACGTTTGTCCCTGATTCAGAAATGTGTAAATCTGGGTGCTTCATATTCAGTGTCAGGATACCATATGGATTTATCACAATAATATCCAATGCAGCACATGTGGTAGTTCACGGTCTTCCTTAAAATAAAATTTACAGTGTGTAAAATAAATTACTGGATGTCAGTAGATTGCATATATCACTCCCAATTCAAGTTCATAATCCTAGTCATGGTGGCTGCTGTAGGACAGACAACTCTGGCTTCTGTTCATCGGTAGTGTGTGGTCTGTCTGCCTGCTGTTTACCTCAGCTGAAGTTCTAGATTTTAACACTGTTAGATGCTATTATCATCTGTTAGCTACTGTTAGCCAGCATTAGTGAAACTATCTTTGAAGTGGATCTAACATTGTTAGATTTAAACATTTAGCAAATAAACTCTCATTTGATGTGACAATGTGATCAAACTGTTTCTAGTGACATTTCCACATTATATCACTGTGACCAAGCTACAAAACTGAAGTAGCAAGGAAAAAATTTAAGCTGTGTTACACAATGGTGTAGTGTTTAAAGGGCTTGAGTGTTTAGGAGTACAGTTAGTCTGTTCATAGGGGGAAAAAACTATTTCTTGAGAGTATTCCAAAGTTATGGATGCTCTAAGCGTATTAGAGATAGTAACATACAGTGCTAAACAGTATAGTAACAGAACTACAGGCTGAGGTCTGTTTTATATAACCAGTTACATATAAGGTCTCCAACGTACGCAAAAAAATCAGAGCATATGTTTTTATGCATTAAGTAAAGCTGTCCTGGCTCAGCACTGGTCCCCAGTCACTGTGGGGTGGGGATATTCACACAGGTATTGTGTAGTTTAATGTCTGTTGGCACAGAAAAATCCCTAAAGCACTTCATGTTGCACCTTAGGGGTAAAAACCAGAGGCTGGAGATGCTCTGTCAACCACATCAGCTCACCATAGAAGGGGCGAATGGCTTTTTGTAGGACAGAATTCAGTTTAGTTTGAGCCCTCTGCCCTGCTACTGCCTTCAGGCTGTAGCAGCCAGCCTCTTTTTTTGAACCAGTTTGTTTATTCTGCTTGCCTTCTGTATCACAGCACTGCCTATTCTGCACACCACAGCAAAGAACAGCCACTGGCTAATGCTGATTCAATAGCAGCACATACGTTTTTATACCTATTGCTACTATTTATGAATGGGTACTCGAGAAACTGCACCATTTCTACCTCTTCACCTCAATACTGAGAGGTGACTCTGCACCGAGGTGAAGAGGCAGTGAAGTCGGTTTGAAGCTATTCACTAGTTCACCTTCACCTTGCTGACACTAACTGCAGACACCAACATGAAAGGTGCACCAGGGATCAATTTGAGAGCAAAAAGATTGTAAAAATCATGTTACTTTTAAAAAGCATTGTGCAGATATACTGTATACTCAGTAGTAGCATTTGTTAGCCCTGACAAAACTGGTCAAAAATCACAAGGCATAGTAGATTATTTTACTCAGCTCATTCATTAAAGATAAGACATACATTCCCATCTAGGTACACAAATTACAACCATGTCTTTTGAAAGATCTACACAACAGACCTAAAAATTACAAAAGTTTTATCAAATGGACATAAAAACACTGGCCAGTAGTTTCCATTTCCTCATCTTGCAGTCTTCCCACCAGCCAAGTCATTATTCATTCAGTGCAGTTAAAGCACAATTTTGCCATCTAATGACTACGATCCAAAGCATTGCCAAATGAACCTCTCAGTGTAAGCCCCCTCTCAGTAGCAGAGCTGGGTTGTGAACTCTCACCCATCATTACCATACAGTTGTTATTGTTGAATTTTTTGAGGACTAAACAGCTCCCAGCTGGGCATAAGAATTGCAGGATTTTTTTTGTTTTAGATGTTATTTTATAGACACAAGCTGGACAATATGTATAATCACAAACAGCCCAATAACACCACTACCACTGGTAATAGTCCATTGCCAGCAGCAGGGGTAGGTCTAGAAGGGTGGTATGGGGTGGCGCCCGCCCCACTTAACATCTGTGACTGCCCAGTCTTATTGGAGATTGTTAGAGTGCTCTCTTTCACTCCCTGGCAACCATCCCGTCCTTGCTATTGGATACAGATGCCATGACTAAGACAATGCTAGTCAATGGTTCTGAGTGCTACGTCCATCTTATGAACTCAGGTATGACAGTTGTCTTAATGCATTTTACTTTGCAATTCAGAAAAATAACAAAACCTAAGATCCAAAGAGAGACCCCATACAACACAAATAAAGTGGTAAAAATACAGTTGTGAGGCTTTGGCTGTCACTTGGTGTTTCGCTCGCTTTGTCGTAGAGTATCACTTCCTGTTCCTGCTCAAACACAGTGGTGTTTCTGAGTAGCTTTTCTGCTTAGCAATTTAATTGAAATCTTTTGATACATCCCTTTTTCATAGTATAATCTTAACGTGCTTCATCTGAATCACCCTTTCTGTGTGCTCACTACCTAATTTATAGCCAAAGTATTCACTCACTGTCTCTTTACTGTTTCGCTAGCTTAGCTTAGCTCGTAGCCGACTCGTTAGCACCATGGCTACTTCACCTGTCCCTGTTGCACTTTCCTGCTCATTGTGTCAGATGTTTAGTTACTCCTCGGCCTCCTTTAGCAGTAATGATACCTGTAACAAATGTAGCATATTTGCAGCTCTGGAGGCCAGGATTACTGAATTGGAAACTCTGCTTCGCACCCTTCATTCACCCGTAGCTAGTCAGGCCCCTGTAGCTGGTGCAGCCGACGATAGCGTAGGCCCCGCTAGCTCTCCCCCGGCAGACCCCAAGCAGCTGGGGAACGAGGGCGGTTGGGTGACGGTGAGGAGGAAGCATAGTCTTAAACAGAAGCCCCAGGTACACCGCCAACCTGTTCATGTGTCTAACCGTTTTTCCCCACTCGGCGACACACCCGCCGGGGGTCAAACTCTGGTAATTGGTGATTCTGTTCTCAGACATGTGAAGCTAGAGACACCGGCAACCATAGTCAATTGTCTTCCAGGGGCCAGAGCAGGCGACATTGAAGGAAATTTAAAACTGCTGGCTAAGGGTAAACGTAAATACAGTAAGATCATAATTCACGTCGGCAGTAATGACACCCGGTTACGCCAATCGGAGGTCACTAAAATCAATATTGAATCGGTGTGTAACTTTGCCAAAACAATGTCGGACTCTGTAGTTTTCTCTGGTCCCCTCCCCAATCAGACCAGGAGTGACATGTTTAGCCGCATGTTCTCCTTAAATTGCTGGCTGTCTGAGTGGTGTCCCAGAAACGATGTGGGCGTCATAGATAATTGGCAAACCTTCTGGAGGAAACCTGGTCTTGTTAGGAGAGACGGCATCCATCCCACTTTGGATGGAGCAGCTCTCATTTCTAGAAATATGGACCAATTTATTAAACCCCCCAAAATATGACTATCCAGAGTTGGGACCAGGAAGCAGAGTTGCAGTCTTACACGCCTCTCTGCAGCTTCTCTCCTCCTGCTACCCCCCCAAAAACCCATCTCCATTGAGACTGTGTCAGCTCCCAAAAAGACAAAAAACAAACCAAAAACCAGCAATAAAAAACTTAAACATAAAAAATCAAAAAGAAAGAACAATACAGAATCCACATCTGAACCAAAGAGTAAAACAGTGAAATGTGGATTATTAAATATTAGGTCTCTCTCCTCCAAGTCTCTGTTAGTACATGACTTAATAATTGACCAACAAATCGATTTACTCTGCCTTACAGAAACCTGGTTGCAGCAGGATGATTATGTTAGTTTAAATGAATCAACACCCCCGAGTCATTCCAACTACCAGAAACCTCGAAGCACAGGCCGAGGGGGCGGTGTGGCAGCAATTTTTCACACCAGTCTATTAATTAACGAAAGACCAAGACAGACTTTTAATTCATTTGAAAGCCTGATGCTTAGCCTTGTCCAACCCAGCTGTAAAACTCAGAAACCAATCTTACTTGTTATCATCTATCGTCCACCTGGGCCTTACACAGAGTTTCTCTCTGATTTCTCAGACTTTTTATCTGATTTAGTGCTCAGCTCTGATAAAATAATTATTGTGGGTGATTTTAACATCCATGTAGATGCTAAAAATGACAGCCTCAACATGGCATTTAATCTGTTATTAGACTCAATTGGCTTCTCTCAAAATGTAAAAGAACCCACCCACCACTTTAATCACACTCTAGATCTTGTTTTAACATATGGCATAGAAACTGAACATTTAACAGTGTTTCCTGAAAACCCTCTGCTGTCTGATCATTTCCTGATAACATTTACATTTACAATGATTGATTACACAGCAATGGAGAGTAGACTTTATCAAAGTAGATGTCTTTCTGAAAGTGCTGTAACTAAGTTTAAGAATATAATCCACCCACTGTTATCATCTTCAATGCCCTGTACCAACATAGAGCAGGGCAGCTATCTGAACGCTACTCCAACAGAGGTCGATTATCTTGTTAATAATTTTACCTCCTCACTACGTACGACTCTGGATACTGTAGCTCCAGTGAAAACTAAGGCCTCAAATCCGAAGTCCCTGACTCCGTGGTATAATTCTCAAACACGTAGCCTAAAGCAGATAACTCGTAAGCTGGAGAGGAAATGGCGTGTCACAAAGGATCATCATTTAGCCTGGAGAAATAGTTTGCTGCTTTATAAGAAAGCCCTCCGCAAAGCCAGAACATCTTACTATTCGTCACTGATTGAAGAAAATAAGAACAACCCCAGGTTTCTCTTCAGCGCTGTAGCCAGGCTGACAAAAAGTCAGAGCTCTACTTAGCCAACCATCCCTTTAACGTTAACTAGTAATGACTTCATGAACTTCTTCAGAAATAAAATTTTTATCATTAGAGAAAAAATTACCAATAATCATCCCACAGATGTAATATTATCTACAGCTACTTTTAGTACCATTGATGTTAAGTTAGACTCTTTTTCTCCAATCGATCTTTCTGAGTTAACTTCAATAATTAATTCCTCCAAACCATCAACGTGTCTTTTAGACCCCATTCCTACAACACTGCTTAAAGAAGTCCTGCCATTAATTAATTCTTCAATCTTAAATATAATCAACCTATCTCTAATAATTGGCTATGTACCACAGGCCTTCAAGGTGGCTGTAGTTAAACCCTTACTTAAAAAGCAATCTCTAGACCCAGCTGTCTTAGCTAATTATAGGCTCCAACCTTCCTTTCATATCAAAAATCCTTGAAAGAGTAGTTGTCAAACAGCTAACAGATCATCTGCAGAGGAATGGCTTATTTGAAGAGTTTCAGTCAGGTTTCAGAGCTCATCACAGCACAGAAACAGCTGTAGTGAAGGTTACAAATGATCTTCTTATGGCCTCTGACAGTGGACTCATCTCTGTGCTTGTCCTGCTAGACCTTAGTGCAGCGTTCGATACTGTTGATCATAATATCCTATTAGAGCGATTGGAACATGCTGTAGGTATTACAGGTACTGCGCTGCAGTGGTTTGTATCATATCTATCTAATAGACTCCAATTTGTTCAAGTAAATGAAGAGTCCTCTTCACACACTATGGTCTATTATGGTGTTCCTCAGGGTTCAGTGCTAGGTCCAATTCTATTTACATTATACATGCTTCCCCTAGGCAGCATCATTAGAAGACATAGCATAAATTTTCACTGCTATGCAGATGATACGCAGCTCTATCTATCCATGAAGCCAGGTAACACACACCAATTAGTTAAACTGCAGGAATGTCTTAAAGACATAAAGACCTGGATGGCCGCTAACTTTCTGCTTCTTAATTCAGATAAAACTGAGGTTATTGTACTCGGCCCTGAAAATCTTAGAAATATGGTATCTAACCAGATTCTTACTCTGGATGGCATTACCTTGGCCTCCAGTAATGCTGTGAGGAACCTTGGAGTCATTTTTGACCAGGACATGTCCTTCAAGGCACATATTAAACAAATATGTAAGACTGCTTTCTTCCATTTGCGCAACATCTCTAAAATTAGAAATATCCTGTCTCAGAGTGACGCTGAAAAACTAGTTCATGCCTTCATTACTTCCAGGCTGGACTACTGTAATTCTTTATTATCAGGATGTCCTAAAAACTCGCTGAAAAGTCTTCAGCTAATCCAAAATGCTGCAGCAAGAGTACTGACAGGGACTAGGAAGAGAGAGCATATTTCTCCTGTTTTGGCTTCCCTTCATTGGCTTCCTGTTAAATCCAGAATTGAATTCAAAATCCTGCTCCTCACTTACAAGGTCTTAAATAATCAGGCCCCATCTTATCTTAATGACCTTGTAGTACCATATCACCCTATTAGAGCACTTCGCTCTCGCTCTGCAGGCCTACTTGCTGTTCCTAGAGTATTTAAAAGTAGAATGGGAGGGAGAGCCTTCAGTTTTCAGGCCCCTCTTCTGTGGAACCAGCTTCCAGTTTGGATTCGGGAGACAGACACTATCTCTACTTTCAAGATTAGGCTTAAAACTTTCCTTTTTGCTAAAGCATATAGTTATGGCTGGACCAGGTGACCCTGAATCCTCCCTTAGTTATGCTGCAATAGACGTAGGCTGCCGGGGATTCCCATGATGCATCGAGTTTTTCCTTTCCAGTCACCTTCTCACTCACTATGTGTTAATAGACCTCTCTGCATCGAATCATATCTGTTATTAATCTCTGTCTCTCTTCCACAGCATGTCTTTATCCTGTTTTCCTTCTTTCACCCCAACCGGTCGCAGCAGATGGCCGCCCCTCCCTGAGCCTGGTTCTGCCGGAGGTTTCTTCCTGTTAAAAGGGAGTTTTTCCTTCCCACTGTCGCCAAAGTGCTTGCTCATAGGGGGTCATATGATATGATTGTTGGGTTTTTCTCTGTATTTAATATTGTGCTATCTACTGTACAATATAAAGCGCCTTGAGGCGACTTTTGTTGTGATTTGGCGCTATATAAATAAAATTGAATTGAATTGAATTGAATTAGAATGTTATCTTAGTGATCTAATCAGTTATGATTGGACTTCAAGATGCAGGATGATGCTCATTAGCTTGACCATATAGTCAGGGCATATAGTTAGGGCTGGATCAAGTGAACCTGAATACTCCTTTAGTTATCCTGCAATAGGCCTAGGCTGCTTGGGGTTTCCCAAGATGCACTGTTTCTTCTTCATTCACCTTTTTTCCCCTCACTATTTGTTTATACACTTCTTTGCATTTAATCATTAGTTATTACTCATCTATAGCGCTCATCCACATCATGTATTAATCCTGTGTTCCTCCCCTCACACCCAGTTGTTTCTAGCAGATAGCTGCACCTCACTTAGCTGGTTCTGTCAGAGGTTTCTTCCTGTTGAAAGGGAGTTTTTCCTTCCCACTGTCGGGAAGTGCTCTTATAGGGAGTCATCTAATTGTTGGGGTTTACTCTATGTTATTGTAGGGTCTTTACCTTACAATATGCCTTGAGGCAACTGTTGTTGACATTTGGCAATGTACAAATAAAACTGAACTGAATTGAACTGGAACACCATAACGCGACTCAACGAGTGGTGACAGACATTAAGTCACTAGAAAGAAAAAGAATTATTTGCTTTAAGATCATTTTCAAAGTGGTAGTTATTTCTGATGCCCCCCACCCCACCCTGCCTCTGTCACCCTTTTAAAACAATCCTAAAAACACGCCTGCCCAGCAGTCCAGGATGACTCTTGGAGAGGATATTATCCAGGATCACCAGCCACGGAATAAAACTATCATTCATTTTCCCCTACAGCCTTGAGGCTCTAACAGTTGAGTACAAGATCATGCGTGCACATGCCTAAATCATGTGACTGAGCACAGACACACAAACGTTTGATATCGGGTCAACAATCAGACTTCGATGTTTCAGGGAAGCTGCAAGTTTAGAGGAGACATTTCAAGCTCAGTCTCACCACAAGGTCATAGCCTGCAGGCAGCAGCAGTAGCAGCAATAACGGCGCTCCATCTCCCAGCCTCATTTAACTGACTGATGCTTTTTGACATGGCGGAGCAATCGAGCCAGTTAGCCTCTGGGAGGCTTCAATTAGGACTGAGACTTAATGCAGCAGAGAACTTTGCAAAGCCCTAATATGAGGTTACAGCCAGACTAAAATCAATAAGGAGAACATGGTTATAGGCAGCTACTGTATGCTGCGCCCGACACTTACGGAAGTACTGTGACAGAGAGTTTTCCATTTCTAGCAGATGCAGACTTTAGCTAGGTTGAATAGTTCTGAGTTGTCGCCTGAAAAAGCGTTTAAACTCTCACAGCCAATTAGATATTTCTCATTGAAGTGGTAGTTTGAGGCAAACAGGTGTGTGGGACTGAGTCTTAAAGACGCGTTTTGAATCTCAAAGAGACATAAATTGGAAATTGTTTCAGCTGCACCTGTTGCCTATATGCGGCATTACACACGGACACACATTTTGTTCCTTTAAGATAATGAAATAAAGGAGCAGAGCTGTGAGTGACACAGCCGCCACACTATTTCACAGCTCCTCCGACAGATCCATTTCCTTGCAGCAGGCATGTGATCCAGCTGAGGCCCCTATATAACTGCCTCTGCCACCTCGCATCGGTCGTACATAGCTGATTTATGGATAAGATGCGTGCAGTTATACACTCCCTCGGGGACCAAGCCTATTTGATTCTGTCTGGGGCTTTTAACAGTCCACGCTGGGCCTCGCAAAGTGGAATATGATGAACTGTGGCAATGATTTTTCATTTATTTAGGCCTGGTCATTCTCGAGTTGGCATAAAAAGTCCAATTTGGGATTATTTTTGCAACCAAATGCAATTATTTCATTCAGTCCACACGCTCGCCCCAGCTTCATGAATTAACTGCAAATGTCATATGCTGCAGTTTTGTCTAACTTCTCTGTTTTTGAGGACATTTGCGAAATCCCATTTTCCCTTTTCATCAAAGCAAAGGCAGAGATATTCTGTGGCAGCAAAACAATGTTTGATGGAGCAGCCGAAAAAACAACTTTGAGTCAGGCAGACCTTGAGGTTGGCTGTACATCATTTTCCCCCCCTACAGTGCGAGTGCATCATTGTCTGGGCTGTAGCAGTCAGAAATGACAACAGAGGGTGACACTGAAAGGTCCCCAAGTTCAGCAGCCTGAAAAGTCACTGGGCTGGCTCTGACAGAACGCCACAAAGGAAGAGGGGAGGGGTTTTGACAAAACAACAACCTTAAAGTGCTACAGATCTCTCCGGCAAACACAAAAGAAATGTACATATTGTTTTCCTGCTCTATCCCTCACACACTCTGTACTCTCAGTTTCACTTAATCTAAGCTCAAAGACAGAAGAGATCTATATAGTTCATGCAGTTCACTTCTTGGTCTGTATGCCATTCATCCATCCAAATAATCTATACATCCACTTCTACTTCTACTTATTAGTGGGTCTGTATAGTTATGAAGCATAACTATGAATGAATGCATCCAAATTTTACATAACCCATCACTCTTAAGTTTTCCATCCAGGTCCTACTTCTCAAAAGGAGCAATTATTTGTCTATTGTATCATAATGGACTCAAATTTTGAGGGGATTTTGGATTGTTTTCAGCCTAATTTTCAGTTTTTGCTTGATATCAACCCACTTTTTTAATGGGGGATGAAGCCAGTTACATAAAGATATGATAGCTCTATGCTGTAGAATGCTGTAGAATTTGATATTGACATGCTCCATATCTCCGTCTGTTTGTGGGTGGAAATCCATTTTACTTATGCTCTGTGTGTGGATTTGTATTGCAATGACTTTAATTATTTTATAAATTCTGGTGTTCTACCTGTCCTCTCACCATTGATAATTCCTTTGCCATCATCACTCTCAGCAGGGTGTTGTGTTATTTCCTGCTCAGAAGCAGAAAAACCATTAAATGAGAGAGCTATTATACTGCATACATCAAACATTTATTCAAAGGTCCTGTTTTTTTGGTCTTCTTTTTCTTCTTCAGATGGCATTTGAAGTAAATTCCACGTGATACTGGCCACATAAGTAACAGGTTTTTGACTAAACTTGCCATTTTTCTTGGCAACAGGCTCACATAGTTGAAAACTCATCAGCGGCCCTCACCAGTTGCTGTGTGCTCTTTTGCCCTCTTGAAGAAAGGGGACTATTTGGACTGAACCAACTGCAATAAACGTGTCAAGTGTAAAATGTAAGTCTTTTGTCCAACAGTGAAGCATCCCGGGATGCCAGGGTTCCAATCATTTCAACCATGCACTTTACAAATGTTGTTGACCAATTCCCAGAAAAAAATTGAGACAGTTTAAGAATAACTGTCCCTTTTTATGGTAACGTCCTGGAGAGTTCAGCCACTCTGTGATGTAAAGGTGACAAAGAAAACTGAAGGCAAAATTAGAACTTTTCCTAGAAGAAAGGACAAACAAAAACTCTCAAATAACACTTATTAGTTATTTCTATATTTGCAGCCTTCCAACGCCTCTCTCTGTCTCTCACTAGCAAAGTTGACCCAGACAACAAAGTAAAGCTAGTTTTCAGCTACGAGCCCAACACGGAACCCGACGTATTAGCCAGAGGTCCCTTTACTACGGTTCGGAGCCGTGGACCTGTTTTATATATGCACAGAATAGTTTTCCATACGAGATCGCTGCAAAAAGTGCAGCCTTACCTAATGTCCACCCTACAGTTACTCATTTTATATTAAGATATAAAAATCTAGTTGGTATTGCTATGGCGAATAAGCTTCAGTAAAAGTAATAAATCACACAGCAATAGTACATTCGTGTAGCTGGAAAAAGCTTGACAATATATTATGTAATCCAAAGTATTCAGAATATGTTACTCTCATTGAGTGACGTAATGGAATACGTTACAAAATACATTTGAGGCATGTATTCTGTAATCTGTAGTGGAATACATTTTAAAAGTAACCTCACCAACACTGAATGTAATAGTTGGTCATTAGATCAATCTTACAGAGAAGTAAGTAAACCTACTACAGCTCCTCCAAGGTGTTACCAAGAAAGCCGAGAGAAACTCTCTCCACCGTGTCCTAAACACCCCCCCGCTGAACCACCCCAACTGACTCGTTTCGATATGGAGGAGCAGCGGCTCTATTCTGGGGCCCTCCCAAGTTCTCTCTCCACTACTACAGACCAGTACATCATCCGCATCAGTGCTGATGCTAAACCAATCCATCTGTTAAAACCCTGTTCTGCTGTCACTTGTGAACATGACCCTGAGGTACAGTGTGAACTCCTCTACCTGTGGAAAGAGCTCGTTTGTGACCCAGAGAGGGCACTCCACCCTTTTCTGACTGAGAACCACGATCTTATACTTAAAGATACTAATTATCATCCTAGGAAAATCACACTCAGTCGCAAACCTCCCCAGTGTCGGCGCCTCAGGTCAATCAGGTCCCACACCTCGAGACTCACAGTTTCTTCCCCCCGGGCCATTCAAAAACACAATTTCCCCCCATCCCCACCCCCCGCACATACACCTCACCAATCTGAGTCATGGTCTGTGTATCCTCATCACTCGGGCCACTCACATACGGAATCTATATTCAGACCAAGTCCTTTGCACTACTTCCAAGAACTTTGTACTCCATTGTGTGCCTTGTGTCTGCCCTCTAATGGTCATGTTGTTATAGGGACAAGATGAAGACACAATTGCTTCAATTTTCAGGAATGACCTGTATAAATACTGTACTACTCAGAAATCAGAAGCGAAACGACATCGTTACAGTCACTGCCCCAACAGTTCGCATACAACCTACACACGACTTTTCCCCTTTTTCGTGCTTTCAGTTTCCACCTTGATTTAGGCGGTTCTGTAATTAATTTGCATAATTTACTTTAAAGAATATGAAATGAAACATGCAAATTAATAAAATATATATTCATAACTATCCAAACACAGGAGAGCATCTATTGTGAAGCAGCCAAGTGCTTCTAATCACAGCGAACACCAGGAACTACAAATGCATTTAAAAAAAAACAAAAAAACCCAAACAGCTGTACATTTTTGCACATTTAAATGAGCAGATCAGAATTAAATATTCGCAGGTAGCAGGTAAGGGAGCGTTTGCTCCTCTGTATTAGGCTGCACTTGCTGTTGCCACGGTAACATGGAGAGTCACTAAATCAAGAAGGACTGAAACTTTAGGTATTTAAACTTTAATCTGACTGACATGACACCTACTTATAGAAGCTACATATATAATGAGTGAATTTTCAGGGCATAAATCAGGATTGTGAATATGTTCCATCGTAAAGAGAAATGACTGTGCAAGGCACACATGAAGAAGTGTGTGTGTACAGTACATAAGTTGTGGATTCATCGTCGCTTTCAGACCTTTTGATATGTGACGCAGGAACGTCTCCCCTCATTAGACCTGACTTCCCCTTCCTCCCCTCTGCTGCTGACAGGGAGAGACTTGTATCCTACCTCCACCAGTCAGCTCTCGCAGTATGGCATCAGTCCATCCGCATGAGTAACTCCAGCTCTTCCCTCAAGTCAGAATCAGTGCTTACGCTTGATCCGATTGGCCACGCACGTCAGCATCACCTCGTGTGAACAGAGGAGATAAAGCATAAAGGTTCACCCTTTGATGTCTGGCCAAGTGCTGAGCCTTCACAGTCACCACGTTAATATAAAGTACATTTCCTCTGGGTGTCAACTTATTGTTTCATCTCCTAATATTTCCATGGTGTCAGACTCATTTGTCTCATCCTTGTAGTTCCTTGTGTTTTCCTCCCTCAAAATCACTGTAACGAGTCTGAGGAAGACTTACCTGGAGAAAACACAGAAGCAGCAAAATCATTAAAGGTACTCGTCAAACTGAGCATCAGCTTGGGGAGGAAATGTGATTTAAGGGACTTTTGTCAACATACCACATAGGCTGGTCTGAGTTTTTCTGAAACTGCCAGAGGTCAGAGGAGAATGGGTGATAGGAAGCCATCAGTAGTGCAAATAACCAGCTGTTCCAATGAAGGTATGCGGAAAAACATCTCTGAGTGCACAACACATGACACCTTGAAGCAGATGATGTACAGCAATAGGTGAAGTGCTGTGCTTTAACCAGAAGAACCAATGTTGTATGTTACTTTATGTTTTTGTAGTATGTTGGGGTTTAACCTTTTACAGTAGAGCATCCCTGTGTGCTTGTTTTACTTGCACATGGAGACCAAGGTTCTGTGATCAGCTGTAACTATGGCTACTGCTGGGCTCTGTATCTGATAGACTTGTCATCAGAAGAAAAATGTGTAACATAATAAATAAGGCTGTAACTGACTTAAAATTGAAACAGCTACATTGAATTTATTGAATTATATACACAAGTCATTTTAATATTCAGTAAGAAAGGACATACGAAAAATCCTCAAATCTTTCTGTTTATACCCTTCACTGCTATGTTTTTTGCCATTAGACTGTACACAGATACAGGAGAGTTAGTCAAATCCAGTCTACTATATGCTACTATATTCACATTCTGGTCACACCTAACCTTGCATCACAGAGCTCTAAAAAGTAGCTAACGGATGTTTAAATGCAGGCATCACAACCAAATGTACACATAAGAAAAGAAAAAGAACTTGCAGATGCTGCCCGCTGCATGTGTGTTATTAACCTCCTACATTTAAACACGCACACCTGAGAGGTTTCCCTGGAAACCAGAGGCAAGGAAAGGACTAGCACTGAGTGTTTTTAGTGAACATGTCCATTTAACCACACATCTCTGTTCTTTTGCACAGCTGAACCTTTTTATCTAAACTCTTGTCATTTATCTGCAAATGTGAAACAAATATCCCCATACAGTGTGAAAGCAATGTGAAAATTTCCTTTAAAACCCTGTTCATTTCTAACAGCTTGCATAGCCTCTTTAGTGGATTACCAAGTCTGTGATAAAGAAGCTTCCACAGATGTTATCTTGCCACAATGGGCCTAAGCAGATGACTTTTACCGCATGTGCAGAGTTTTCAGGTATTCATATTCATAAAGACACATTATGATTACGTGATGAATAATCATTTGTACCCAGAAGCTCCACGGTGTTAATTGGCAGAGCCATCGCCATCCTCCAGTCACAACTCTGCAGCTAGGAAAAAAAACCCAAAAACAAAACCGTGCCAATACTGCTACCTTTCAGGAACTGTGCACGATCATGTGATAGCTGCTAAATTATTAGCCACCAGGCAAACCATGTGTCAAAGTGAGCGAGAGAGCAAGTGTGCACTTGTGTGCGAGGGTGAGGTTACAGGGAATGAAAATAAGCATAGCTTGGATCTAGCCCTGCCTAATTTAAGACTATCAAGTTGTCTAATTGGTTTTAAATGAAGCCCTCTCTCCCTCTTTTGCGTGCATGTCCAATTAGCGTAGCGTTAACTTCAGGATATAATCTCTTCCTGTCACTGTTTTTCCGAATGTTCCAGCCGAGGATAAGTCGTGAGCCGTCAAATCATAAATTCTGTCAGTCTGGCTCACTGTCGCAGCAAGGCAGAAGACACGGCCTCCCTGGGGATCTTAGAGCTTATGGTCGTTAAAGGAGAGCTTGGGAAAGGAAGAAGGCTTAGTAAAGGTAGAATGAAGGCATATCAGTTGTATGTTCATGTGCAGTCAGCGTGAATACTTGAAGGCAGCAGTACCCCCAAAGGTTTTGCATCCTTCTTAGACAAAGGAAGAAAAAAAAAAGAACAGAAAACTTTGAGCCACAAACAGCAACATGAATTAAAATCACATATGCTGCGTGTAGCTGAGATCTCATGTTAAAAGCCGCTTGCACGTACTGCGTTCAGGATTTCCCCGTTGCCTCCTCAACACTGTAGCTCATAACCGATTCTCTTTTATGTGGCTACCCTTCGCAAACAAATGGGACATTCTATCACTTTCTAAACAGCAGGTTTCTCACGTTAGCTTTAACATGCTTTCATCAAAGAGCAGACATAAACAACTAGCAAATGCTTTTTTTAAAATCCCTTCACGAAAATGCGATTGCATCATTTCTTTTGAAGTTATTTTGATGTAGATGACGGCAAGATAGATAAATAACAAAAATGTGGGCATATCCGTTTGAGAGACTTATGGATGGATGTTTTCTTTATTTATTTCTTTAGTTTTTCCTCATACTTGGAGGGCTGGAAAGCCAAAAAAGGAGGGGAAAAAGCACGTTGTTCATAAAAAATATCATCGCACCTGTAGACAGGTTGAACTGGTAATGTCAGGATGTGAGGATGTCTGTGAATGAGATATATGCTATATCTGATGATCAGAATCCCATGTAACATGCACTTGTTTATTAGAGGGGGGAAAAAGAAAGGCAGGAAGGCGGGGCTTTTGACAGCGTAGTGTTGGGAGACGCAGTGGCACCAAAAAGTGTGCCTCTCTTTGGGATGCATGTCTTGATCAGTGAGATGGGAGGAACGGGAGGCTGGGAAAACAGCTTGTACAGCCGCTATAATCAGCCACAGCTTTGGCAGAGAGTGGCAGCACTTTATTACTTGTCTAAGTAAATGTATAATTGAGCGAGTCACTTCATCCACTGCTGCACAAGCCTGTGCACCGAACACTGGCAACACACAGGCGAATTTATTTCCAATGAAATCTTGCCAAATGGGAGCTGACTGGCGTGCATCAGGAGAGCTCACGATGCTGGATTCCTACTCCCCCTGTCCCCTAAACACTAGCTTGTTTTTTTTGTTTAGTTCCCTTTTTTTATATTGTGGGGAATGGTGCAAAGTATTTTGTGTCAGATTTAAACTGTATTTCCGAATAAACCCTGGAAACTGTGAAATATATTGCACTTGGCTTCCCTGGGGACGGTATTAAATGAAAACACTGAGATCAAACATATGCTGCACTTTCAATTAGATGCCATTCCACTTGAGCCCACTTGATCTCTTATGTAAAAAGGCATGTGTTGCAATTAGTTCTGATTGAGTTTGTTTTATTAAAACGGCCTGGAGGTTATGAAGAAAGTCGGCATATTGATGTTCATCCTAGCAATCTATCTGGAAGTCAAATGTTAAAATCATTACACTGAACTTCTGAGTTGCTATTTGACATGAAGGAAAATATATCCGATGCATACTAGGCGTAATACAGTATGAGGCTACTATTTGCAGACCTGATATTTGCAGAACTA
The DNA here is from genome assembly GCF_036321145.2 of Pelmatolapia mariae. Classification (NCBI taxonomy): domain Eukaryota; kingdom Metazoa; phylum Chordata; class Actinopteri; order Cichliformes; family Cichlidae; genus Pelmatolapia; species Pelmatolapia mariae. The sequence goes on from NC_086242.1 coordinate 7,144,868, forward strand.
AGCATCGATCCCAATGCTATTGGTATGTAAACGATCCTAGTGCGATATGATCGATACTACTATTGATACTGTTTCTGTCGTCTAAGTTCAGTATGTTGCCCCGGAAGTGGAAATGAATAAATATACCTCAAACATCCACTATCAAAAATTTCTTTGTGATGACTGTCACGTCTATTTTATTTGTAGCCTATAGCACATTTAACAGAAAATGACCCAAAGAGACAGTTCTCCAAAAAACTCAAAATATTACATGCGCTGGCTTTAGAGGTTAAAAATATCGGTATCGGCAATACTGGCCTTGTATTTACTCGGCATCTGATCGATACCAAAATTTGCGTATTGCCCAGCACTAGTGCAGTTTCTTTGTGATAAATGGGGGAAAAGGAGATGATACTAGATATCTCACCCTGAGAACAGGTGCTGTCTTCATCATCCCAGCTCAAACAGGAATTACCTCAATAATATAGAAACAGGAACAGAAGGGGTTTAATTTCCACAGTGCTTTCTGCATCATTAACAATGGCTTTGATTAATGGTTAACATCCCACCCAAAGCCCCACCTGTGAGAATCACAATAAAGATGATCGTTTTGTCGGGTTGCGGCAGCTCTTCGATTCCCACATGTGGACCGAGAGATTAAACGGGAAAGCGAAGGCGCGGGGGGTAAATTTTTTTACTCGCACCTGTACTTAAGACACCGGCGGTGTAAATATTGTGACTTTCTAATCAGCAATTTTGGTGCCAGTGCATAAGGGGCACACAGTAGGCGTGTTCGATGGGGGGAAAATAGCCTCGCATCAATTCCTCTATGTTTTCTGCCGACCTCTTTGCAGTTTTGCAACCCACCCATGTAATCCATCATGGAGACATTAATTATGTACTAAGCTCTTCCAGGACAAAGACTCTAATGAAGGGCCTGTCAACATAGGCCTTTCCCTAAACCAGTGCAGTCACAGAGGTGGGAGGGACGCTTGTGCCAAGCAACCCCCCAGGTCTCTCGGTTGGATCTTATCTTGAGGAGGAAAGCAAAAGCCATTCAACTGCACTTTCAGCACCTGCATTGTTCTAATGCTTGCTCACTGCATACCTGGAAGTGCAAACTAATAGATGCACCAGTGTCTCTGGTGTAATGCTAATTTGGTAGCAATGCTAGTAGCCTTGATTCATGTTCATGAGCAAAGAGGGAGTATTTTATTCTAGGTGCACTAGTTCTTCATAATTTGTCACAGCAGGGTTTTTTTAAGGGATTAAACATTAATCTGTCTTCATTTTCAGTCAACACAGAAGCTATAATAGGAGCAGGTCACATTTAAAAGCTGCTCACTGAAAAAAATTTGCTGATATATGATATTTCTATAGGACTTAGAAGATGTTTGCATGTAAAAGACGCAGCAAACTCATCTACATGCAATGTAATTCTTTTCATGGAATCTGTCTAGGATGATGATATCCTCATTCTAGACCAAGAAGATATTTTCCATTCGGATTCTGACTCTAAATTAAGGAAATTACACGCGCACGCCACTGTTTGTTCAAATGGTGCAATTACAATTTTTCAAAAGCTGCTGAAGAAGGGATAATTATCAGCTGTGTGCTTTAATAACATTTAAATGATGCTCTCAACCGCAGAATCCACCTCAACACCGTTCTTGTTTACCTCTCTTTTGAACACTATTACTTCTCACTTCTTTTTTGGTTTTTTTGGTTTTTTGCCTGTTGTCTGCTAATATTTTCACCTTGTTAAAGCTTCATATCCCAGCAAACAACTGTTACACCAATATTACAGTGTTTTGTAATATGCATTCAAACTTGCTAGGAGACAAAAAGCAGACACAAAATAGAGTTAAATGAGAAGATTGATATGACTTCATGTCTGTAAGCAGAAGTACAGCTTTGTGGTTGTACGCCTCCACCAGATAATCCACTTGCAGTTTGCATCCATCTCTGTCCAAACTCACTCGATACAAGAGAGTAAAGACTTTGAAGGAATTTAAAGATTTGTGTCATCAATTCATATGTAGAATGTGGTCATAACCTTCCCCTCCCCTCTAAAGACAGACAATCATTCATACTTACATTCAAACACGGCCAATTCAGAACCACCAGTTAACCTAACATGCATGTCTTTGGACTGCGGGAAAAAGTCGAAGTACCCATGCAGGCATGAGAGTTGTGAAAATCCACAGAGAAAGGCCCCAGGACCTAACCACCACATCACTATGCCACTCTATAATATTAGCATTTCATCGTTCTATCCTCTTAAATACTTCCTTTAAATGTTGCAGTAATTACTGTGTTTATTCTTCAGTTACAGCCAAAACAAGAGAAATGATGTGATCACAGTCTTGACTTATGAACACCAAAATCTAATCAGCTCCTCCCTGAGCCAAAGAGAACGTTTATGCCAAGTTTATGTAATGAATTTCTCTCTCCTGGCTTCAGGGTATTACTTGCAGAAGAATGAAGCCCACATGATGTCACAATGACCTTGACCAAAATCTAATCCATTTATCCTTTAGTCCAGGCGAATGTTTGCGGCCAAAATTTGGAGATATTCATTTGAAGACTTCAAGAGCTACACTATTCATCCGCCAGCTGCAGAGGTATGAAAATTAAGCAAGACTCAGCAGATAATTAGCATGTCTTTGCACCAAGTATGTAAGCAAGGAGCAAAGCAACATGATAAAACAACCGGGTACATGCTTCATGAAGAACTATTTCTTCAACACACAGCAAATGTTTGTGCATTAAATCATTTCTGATGTGAAGTTGCTTATGTGCACAAGTCTGGTGGGATCCCTAATCATGTGCCCCAGACAGAAATGACAAGCCAGCCAGACAAAGTATCCTGCCAATCGGCCAGACCGAGACTGAGGTATGTAGGCGGCATAATGGATTGAAGACAGAGCCAGGACAGGGCTGCTGCAGGTCTGCTCTCAGTTTCAGCCAGACACCTCGCAGCAGTCATGGCCCCAGCTGAGCTCCGAGCCTCAGAGGCAGGGAGAGATGGCTCAAGGTGTGAAACTCAAGCCATAACTGAGCCGTGTGGGCTTTTGTTTCATGGCTAATTACCGCTGACTCCTGACTCTCATCCCTTCCCCCACACACCTCTTGCTTTCTCTTTCCTCCATCACCCCTGTGCTCTGCTCTGTCTTGCTGTTCACCAGTGGAAAAGGTATTACTAATGACAGAAGAAGGTTACCCAATTTATCTTCGGGCGAAACCTTTCAGAGTTAGCTCTACTTGTGTCCCTGCAGAGCTCAGATTGCCGAAGGGGGTGAAAAAAGCATGCACAGAGAAAAACAGTAACAAACAGGAACTTGGCTGATCCTGATTTTAATTTGCTTCAAACAGCCAACTATAATATTTCTGGTTTATTATTTATTTATTATGTATACAATAGCATTTTTAAGGTAAGGAATCTAAAAGTGTGATGGGCAAACCAATTACCAAACACCTAAAGGAATTTTCTGATACAGTTTTCTCAGAGAAACAGGTTGATGTACTTGTAGCTTTAGAGAACACCTGACTTATGAATTATTATTGCTGTTGATGAAGCCTTATCTATGTTGCTGAAATCCACCCAAAATATTGCCTGTAAAGCCACTCAGGTGAACCAAGGAAAACGCTATTTCTCATTGATTTTATCACCAAACAGTAACAGGTGCAAAAAAGTAAACTTAGCTAAAGTTCTTTTGAATTTTTATTACAAAAAAGGATGACAGTGCGATAGCAAAGTGGATACTACAGGACAGAAATGTGCTGCTAACACAACTTCAACTCTTTGCAAGCACCTGCACAGACAGCATGCTAACGCTAAGCTAGCCATGAACCCAGAGTGATGTTAAAGCTTTGACTGCTGACATCAGCTCAGCAGCCAGACCCTGAACTTCAACAGGTAACAAAAGCAGTGATGAGAAGTCAGGCTTGAAACCTCCATTTCTACCCGTTTCTTTGAGCGAGTTTTCGAGATTTGTGTTGATGTCTGGGACTGTAGTTTAAAGAATTCTATTTTACTGGTGATTATAACACAGTGTGTTTCAGATCATTTTACAGTGTAACAAGAAAGTAATGTAATGAAAGTAACGCACTGCAGTCCTTCTAAGAAAAATAAAAAGTAATGTGTAATACCATCCATCCATTCATCTTCATCCGCTTTATCCGGGGCCGGGTCGCGGGGGCAGCAGCCTAAGCAGAGAAGCCCAGACCTCCCTCTCCCCAGCCACCTCCTCCAGCTTATCCGGGGGAACGCCAAGGCGTTCCCAGGCCAGCCGAGAGATATATAATCTCTCCAGCGTGTCCTGGGTCTGCCCCGGGGCCTCCTCCCGGTGGGACATGCCCGGAACACCTCACCCAGGAGGCGCCCAGGAGGCATCCTTGTCAGATGCCCGAACCACCTCAGCTGGCTCCTTTCGATGTGGAGGAGCAGCGGCTCTACTCTGAGCCCCTCCCGGATGGCCGAACTTCTCACCCTATCTCTAAGGGAGAGGCCAGCCACCCTTCGGAGGAAGCTCAAGAGCTTTCGGTCACTACCCACAGCTCGTGGCCATAGGTGAGGGTAGGGACATAGATCGACTGGTAAATTGAGAGCTTCGCTTTTACACTCAGCTCCCTCTTCACCACGACGGACCGGTGCAGCGTCCGCATCACTGCAGCCGCAGCACCAATCCGTCTGTCGATCTCCGGCTCCCTTCTCCCATCACTCGCGAACAAGACCCCGAGATACTTGAACTCCTCCACTTGGGGCAGGAACTCATCCCCGACCCGGAGTGGGCACTCCACCCTTTTCCGGCTGAGAACCATGGCCTCAGATTTGGAGGTGCTGATCCTCATTCCCGCTGCTTCACACTCGGCTGCGAACCGTTCCAGTGCGAGCTGGAGGCCTTCACCCGATGAAGCCAACAGAACCACATCATCCGCGAAAAGCAGAGATGAGATTCTGAGGCCACCGAAGTGAAAGCCCTCCGCCACTTGGCTGCGCCTAGAAATCCTGTCCATAAAAATTATGAACAGAATTGGTGACAAAGGGCAGCCCTGGCGGAGCCCATCACCCACCGGGAACGAGTCTGACTTATTGCCGGCAATGTGAACCAAGCTCTTGCAACGGTTGTATAGGGATCGAATGGCCCGTAGCAATGGGCCAGACACCCCATACTCCCGCAGCACCTCCCACAGGACACCCCAAGGCAGTAGCGGTTTTTGATACGGACGACACGGGCGGTTGCCCGGGGCGGCATCGTGGTGGGGGGCGGCATCACGGGCATCGGCAAAAAAAAAAACCAAATTGCTCGTACTCATGCTGCCCCGACATCATGCCAGCGCATATTGGGAATGGTACAGGCACCGATCGGTTTTCTATCGCCCGTTTGCTGGGAGTAAGGGCGCCCTCCGTTTGCGAGGTGCGCCTGCTGCTTGCGGCACAGGGAGGAGAGGGCGGGACGGCGGGGGATTCTCTGGCTGGCTGGAGCAGCATCTAATAACCAACTCGCAAAATAAAACAAAATAAAAACAAAACAACAAACACGAAAACACCAGACATTATGATACAGACTTATAATTTGCACCGATGTTTTTTCGAAATTCTATACGCAAAAAGTGAGCGCGAGAGCCCTCGGTGCGCCTGCTCGCTGCTGAAGTCAAAGTAAACTTTATTGTCATCTCCGCTACATACAGTACAGTATATAGAGAGACGAGACGACGAGGCTCCAGTTACAGCAGTGCAAGTAAACAAACAATAAATATAAGAAGAGTAAGAAAATAAATATACACTTTAGGACTAGGGGTAAAGGGATCAATAATAATTTAAAATTTATAATTTACAGTTTGATGATTTAAAGTCACACAACCCGTCGAAAAGGGAGGAGGCCCTGCTGCTTTCAAATAGAGCACATTTCATTCATGTTGTAAATCCAAGCCCATTATGTATTCATGATTTGAATCCTGGGTTGTGTGAAATCCCAGAAATACACCTTAGACAAAGTGAATCTGTGAACTAGAGTGTAGGTCTGTTAGGTTATGTTGTGGCCCCAGAGGGAGTGTTCGCCTGGGGCGCCAAACAGGCTAGGACCGCCACTGCCCCAAGGTACACGGTCGAATGCCTTCTCTAAGTCCACAAAACACATGAAGACTGGTTGGGCAAACTCCCATGCACCCTCAAGTATCCTTGAGAGGATAAAGAGCTGGTCCAGTGTTCCGCGACCAGGACGAAAACCGCATTGTTCCTCCTGTATCCGAGGTTCGAATAGCGGACGAACTCTCCTTTCCAGCACCCTGGCATAGACTTTCCCAGGGAGGCTGAGGAGTGTGATCCCCCTGTAGTTGGAACACACCCTCCGGTCCCCCTTCTGAAAGATGGGGACCACCACCCCGGTCTGCCAGTCCAGGGGTACTGCCCCTGATCTCCATGCAACATTGTAGAGGCGTGTCAACCAGGACAGCCCTACAACGTCCAGAGCCTTCAGGAACTCGGGGCGGACCTCATCAACACCAGGGGCTCTGCCACCAAGGAGTTGTTTAACTGCCTCAGTGACCTTGCCTCTGGAAATTGGCAGGTCATTCCCCTCATCCCCAGACTCTGCTTCCTCCTCGGAAGACGTGTCAGTGGGATTAAGGAGGTCCTCGAAGTATTCCTTCCACCGCCTGACAATTTTCTCAGTCGAAGTCAGCAGTGCTCCGCCAGCACTATACAATACATACAATAATACATTACTTTTTTTTTTTTTTTTTTGAGTAACAACCCCAACACAGCTAATGAAACTTGGGAAATGTAACTGGAAATGTAACTGGAATCTTTGAGTACAAACTGGTATTGGTACTCAAAGATTCCCGGTTGACAAGTGTGACCACTCAGACACAAAGTCTGCATCAGTGGTGAAAAAAATTTCTACTGCTATAAGAGTTTTCTTTTCAAAGTCTTACCTTTTGAATCTCTGAGCCCCTGTACTGATGTATAATGGAAATGGCGGTAGAAACCAACACAGTAATACACTTGTTTCCCCAACAGTCACAGCCGTGGTGCACATGAAATCAACAGGTGCTTCCCCTGCCACTGTTTATGTGGGCAATAACAGCAGGCGACAATGTGCTCTGGTACTGAGATTTGGCACCAGTTAATTTAGCATGAATCGGTATTCTGCAGTTCCAACAGTACCACTCTGTACCCTAAAAAGTACTGAGTTTGATACCTAATTAAATGCTTTATCTATTTTTAAAAAGTAAAAAAGTTGTACTTTTAAACAAATTAAATTGCTTTAAGCATTTCTAAACAAAATAGTGCTACACCAATACTTTCCTGTAGCATTTGTTAATTAAATAGCCTAGCATGCACCTAAAAGGCATTGCTAATGTCATCTCATTGTTTGTTTTTAAAGACTCTGGAGAAAGATAACAACCTTTTCTTTACTTTAGTCAAGCTGGGCTAAGCTAACTTCCTAGCTCTAGTTGTATACTTAACACCCAGATTTCAAAGTGACATCAATATTCACAATGGACCTCATTTACTAATATGATGGTGGAAACATTTTTACCATATGTGAAAAACAAATGCATATGCAAAATTTAATTGAAACATGCGTGCTGGCCTATTTCTCTCTTACCAGTCTGCATAACATCTGCCCCCACTTGACTGTAAAAGGCAAATACTGATGAATAAACATTTGTACATACAATTTACACACAGATTTGAATGGACACACTGTTAATAAATGAGTGTAAATCATAAATATAAAGTAATGAGTGCTATTGTGTGGGGTGGTGAAAGCAAATATCGGTATTTCCGATAGTGTTGAACACTTTGCTAAACATTTTGGAAACAAACTGTACATTCAAAAGTGTGGCAGGAAGTTGCTGTTGTTGTTCAGAAAAGAAAAAAGAGCATGAATGTTTTGGAAATAGATAAGAAATAAGAGAACAGGACCATAAAGATAAGGGTGAAAAGCGAGGGGAAAGTGACTGTCATGTCTATGTTGAAAAATGAGGAGCAGATGTCCACAGCTGTTAACGACTAAGCCCTGATTAAACAGTAATTAATCCGCAGAGGCCAAAAGAGTCACTACGACATTTATCAGGTTTTATCTGCTCTGGAAAAGCCAAAGATTAATGCAACCACTAATACACTTGGATTGGAAAAGGTGGACACAAACACTGATTTCAGAGATCTTGAAAGGGGAGAGTCAATGAACTTTCACCTGCCTATATCACTAAAAGCAACATTTTTCCTCAGTGGGAATGTTACACACAGGCGGCATATCAGATGTGCCAGTTGAGTGCGATTTTCTGGGCCCACGTCTTCCTCGGATGCCTTCCAATCATCACCTACTCCATCATCCCTTAGCTGTCCTGCTTCATGTCTGCCACCTTAAAGTCCTGATTATAGAAATGCCAAACTATTCAGTAGCACAATTTATCATGACACTCGCCATGTTCTCTGTAGTGACTGATCATCTTCTGCCGCTGCACTAGGAAAAGCTGTCAGTTTGAAACCCATCTTGTGTCCTGACCTTTGTGATATTCCTTACATTTCTTTTCCTACCAATTCCTTTGTAAAAACCTGTCAAGTACCTCTCTGGTGCATGCAACGTTTAAACAAAAAATCTCAAGAGATTTGTGGCAACAAGGCAATTTTTACAGAGCTATTACCTGAAAGTAGTTAGAGGCAGTGTGCAGCATGCAAACTGTGGGGTTTTTAGTGATCTCACTAAACATGACATGAGATACGGGAATAAAAACAGAGTCTTGCGGCAGATTGTGAAACACACATAAATCGTAATCTATTCATTCATGCTTCTGGATATGAATTCCCGCACATAGTTGCAAAATCTTATCTCTTGATTTGTGGCCATAAATGTGAAAGTGCAAGTCCACATTTGGCGGCCTATGAGAGGCATCAGTCACTTTCCACTTGCCTGAGAAACTTCAGTTCAAACACATCATCGGTAATTTTAATGTTTTTATTTGGGTTAAATTTACGCGTAAGCACTTTTTTCATTCCCAGTTTATTTTAATTTTCACTTACCATTTCATGGTTAAGCTTGGGCAACAGAAATACTCTGCATCACCATTACTTGGTTAGGACTCAAATCCAGGGGCATCCTCCTCAGACTTGCTTGTTCCAGAAGGCGCTCAGCCAGTATGGACTCCCATGTTAAAATGCCCAATTTAAGAGATGGAATTAAAGTAATTGCAGCTTGGTACAAAATTCTTTTTGATCTCCACAGATAATTTCTGGTTTAATAACAACTTTACCAGGTAAAAAATCACTTGTTTGGAATTAATGAAGGCATTTTCTGTCAAGCCTAACCTCAACAGGCTTTCCCGCCTCAGCGAGTGCTTCTCTGCCATTACTAATTGGATGCATTCAAATTTCCTCCATCTCATGTCCAGTAAAACTGAGGTTTTACATGTTTGGCCCTGAACGTTTCTCTTAAGGAGATCAATCAGTTTCTCAGCCCCCTCGCCAATAACACCAAATCATCTGCAAATAACCTTGGTATCATCTTTAACTAACATCTGAATTTTGAATGAGCTCTGAGTCTTCTTTCCTCCACCGCAGAAATATTGCAAAAGTCAAACTGTTGCTGTCATTCATTTATTTGAGACATTTAGTACACATTTAAATCTTCTCCCACTTTGATTATTGTAATTCAATTTTCATTTATATCTCTCAGTTCTCGATAGCCTGTCTCCAATTAATGCAGAATGGAGCAGGAAGCCTGCTAACAAAAACTTGCCCACACTCACATAGCATATCATTCACTGGCTATCAGTGAAAAATCTCTACATGGACAGCCCCTTGCCAGAGTTTCTGAGACATTATCATCACAGTCAACCTCTGCGATCTTCTAACCAGTGTCTCCTAACTTTGCTCCTTTATTTTTGGAGCACAGCTTGCAACTACTGTGAATGGAAATGTACATGTTGGGATGAATCTCTGACTGTATGGTTGATTATGTGTCTGTTTATGTGCCTGTACCTGCAAATATGTACACTTTAATGTGTGGCTTTCCAAACTGTGAAGAACTCTGTGTATTGAAAAGTGTTATCGAATATTGATATCATTACTGTTATTTTAGATTCTAAGTTTTAAAGACAGTTATGGCTTTATCAAATGTCTGTATTCTTGGCTGTATGAACATATGTGGTCTGAGGATAAAGCATACTTCAAAATGAATACCATTTATTTTAGAGTTGTCTGAACAATGTTTTTCTGTGGCTGTTCCTATGTTAAGGTCCTCTTCTGCTTCTCATGGCTCTGTTGTGCCAGAAGATTCCATTTGGGCGCCTCAATTGTTTCTGTTATATCTCCTCCCTCTTCAGAACATTTTGAACACTTTTAAGGACATCTCTTATTGCTGCTATCACTTAGACAACATTCAGGTATATATCTCTTTTAAGCCCTAAGATTTTTCTAGGTCTTGCATAATTGCTTGGACTATTAAAAACTGGATGGTTCACAATTTTCTTCCTACTTCTTGTTTGTTCCCCTAATAGATTTCTGCCTAGCGTAAAGGAAAATCATAGGTCAGAGACCATATTTACTAAATATTCTATCAGGAATTGTGGGGTAGTTTTTTGACTTAGCTTGGACTTGGGATGTTGATGGTAAATCTCTCATTCCCCCATGTTTTTTTCATTTAAGAAACATTGCCAGGTTGAGATCTACTGTATCACGTCTGGATTGCTATAATTCATTGTTGACTTGGCTCAACAAAACTGTTGCAGAACATCAGATAATTGTTCAGAATGCAACCATATTCCCATGTTGCACTGTTTTTAATTTAGTTTAGTTTGTCTCCTGTAGGCTGAAAACTAAAGGAGACAGAGCTTTTGTCACAGTGGGCCCCCAGATTCTGGAACTCTCTCCCAGTCATCTTTTGTCCTTTCTCCATTCCCTTCACCCCTAACTGGTTACGGCAGATAGCTGCCCTGGTTTCTTCCTGTGAAAAGGGAGTTTTTCCTTCCTACTGTTGGCAAATGCTTGTTCATAGCCCGTTGGGGTTTTCTCTGTGTCATTAAAGGGTCTTTACCTTAGAATAGAAAGCACCTTGACGTGACTGTTGTTGTGATTTGGTGGCATATAAATAAAACTGAATTGAATTGAAATGAGTTGAGCCTGAGATCCCCGGGTTCGGTGACTTCTCTTAAAAGGAAGTCAGAATCTCCTATGTTTAAACTTGCGTTTAGCTAACTTTTTGTTCATATGTTTTATTGTGTTTGTTGTTAAGCATTGGTAATATTTATCTTGAAAGGTAATATGATATATAAATAAAAGTCTTCATGGGAGTAATGTAACAAGGATAAAATATCCATACCAAAGGATTACATTTTCATGACCAGTTTACATTTTGCCACCAGAAGCCCCAGAATTAACATCATCAGCTCACTGCTTTGTTGTTTCACAAGAAAAAAGATTGATGAAATGTGAGTAGGTCAATGTGGACAAGTCCATAAAAATATACTGAATGAAATTAATACGTGTAAATGATGGGAAAAAGTAATGCTTAGGGTCCCTCGTGACATGGCATTTGATTATATTTTTTCAGGCACTTTGACATAATTGGGAGCTCTAAATCTATGATCGACTCAAGTGAGCGCAAAACCCACAGTGCCTTTGACATTTGCAGTGGTTCACCTTCTGTGATGTGGTGGAGAAGTGTGGACAAGTGGAGGGAAAAATGAAATCTAATTCTGACCTGCTGAGAAAAGCAGGCAAAGATTAGCCGAAGCGCATGGAATATACAGAAAATTACAGGTTGAAGTGTATGAGCATATGAAACTGAAGGAGCGTTTAATTAGAGCCTTTGCTATTGATTAAGCTGGGCAGAGGTGGGTTTTTCATGAGCTGCTTGGGCTTTTGTGGAGCAATTTATTTTCCACACAGCAGCAGGCAGAAAGGACCCATCCTGCAGAGAAATTAAGCTGCTGGATGAAAAAATTTAAGATAAGACAGGCAACCAAGGGGTAGGGGAGGAGAGAGATGGATCAGAAACAGTGTAGATAGATTTTATTTTCCATTTAACGCAACTGGGGCAGTTAATTCTAATTTCAATTGATGAAGGGAGAAGGGTTAAAAATATGTAGTGGGAAGCAGGAGCATCAACTAGATAATGAGAACTCAAGACAGAATAAAACTGTGCGACGCTGAGGGGTAATAAAGAGTGGAGTAACAAGCTGAGAAAAATGGATGGTGCAAGAGATCAGTATAGGCTACGTAAGACTTTGTGTGAGTGTGTGTTTGTGATGAATGGAGGCGGTGGGCGTGATCTTTTTGGCAGAGCAGTCTCGACAGCTGTAGCTTCTGTGAGCAGAAGCAGCAGAAGCAGCAGCATCAGCAGCGGTGGCCGCAACATCTGTCTCTGCTGCTGTGCCCTTTATACAGCGGAAGATTTGCAAACCCTACACCACAAGTGCCCCTCTGATAGGCTCAGACTTGAGCAATTTAAAAAAGAGTGATGTGTTTTTCAGAAAACTCATCAGTGAGGGTTTAAAAAGGCTAAATGGAAATTAATCAAGAAAGCACAATATTATGCTTATTTTTGTGGAACCAAGCAAAGCAAGTACAAGTACAGTGCTGAGAAAAATGTTTCTTCTTGTTAAGCCACTTAACACTGACCTATGACTCATTCAAACATAAAAAAGGCACTTAACTCAAGAGTTGAACGAGAGTCTACACATAACAGACAACTTATCAAATAACCAATTATAAATTGTGGCTTTAGGCACTTTGTTGCTACTGTAGCAGCCTGTTGCATAAACACACCATTTGGTTCCATTTATTTAGTTAAATCTACAAAAATACTGCAGGTACAACAGTTTGACTAACAGAAGATTCCCAAAAGACTATTACCACAAAACCTGTCAAACATGGTGAAATATGGTTTGGGGCTACATCCCAGCCAGTGGTGTTAGAGGTCTTGTTGAAAGTAATGGAATTATGAACACAGAAAAGTGCCACTGGACTTTGGCAACAGCTTCAGTTTTCTGCATGACAGTCAGCAGTGTTCCAGATGGTATTGCATGCTGGATCAGAGATCCCAAACACACTGCTAACTCAGGAAAAACATACCTGGATAGAACAAGCACACAACTGGCACACCATCAGTCATGGATTGGCCTCCCCTTCAACATTACCAAAACAGCATGGGATCATCTTCACAAAGAATGGAACAAAAGGCAGCCAACATCCAAAGAAGAGCTTTGTGTGTGTGTGTGTGTGTGTGTGTGTGTTTCCAAGTCTTACCATATGAGCAACTTAATACTATCTGTGCATGGTTTGTATATGCGGTTAAATAGTGTTTTGACTTGAATGTCCTTCAGGAAGCCTGGAGAAATTATAAGAATGCTGCCTAACAGAGTTCAGGTTGTGTTTAAGAATAAAGGTGATGATACCAAATACTGACTTTCAGGTTAGTTAGAATTCTACACACTCTGTATTTGCCTTATATACTGTATTTTTCCATGTGATTGCATTTTTCAATAAATTGCTGCATTATGTAATATGCATTATAGAACATAAAAAATGAGTGGTGGCTCAAGACTTTTGCACATCACTGTACATAAACTTTATTAGTTGAGGACATGCAAAGATGTAGAAATACAATGAAGCATCAGGAGAGATGGGCAGTCAATGCAATAAAAAATAATAGATAAACAAATTAATTAATTCAAAATAATCAAAATAAAAAAGGGGAAGTACAACCTTGAACATAAATGACTCTCTCATAAGTGTATAACCTGAAGAAGAGAAAAGCATTTAGCACTGTCAGACTGCATATTGCTCTCTCGTTATTAAAATGGCTCTTGACAAGGTCACAAGAGCTTGTCAGGCCCCTACGCTATTAACTAACTTTCACATATTCCACTAACAGTAAGTAGCTTATGTCTTCTAAAGTTGCAAGTGACATTTCAGCAAAAAATATACATATAACAAACTGGTGGCGCTGCTTCTCATTGGTACTACTTGGCCTTGGCCCTTGCCTGCTTTCTCAATTTGCATAAATATGAGGAGTTTAAAATGGCAGTGTGAAATGAAGCCACCTGATGAACTCATTCCAGGTTAGCTGCGAGTCCATTAAGTTTATTAGGCTGGCAGCAAGCGCAGGCCACCACCCGAGGTTAGGTATGTGAGGCAGGATGGCTTGCATCTGGCAGATGGCTGAATACATGCGATTCACTCAGATGTTTGGATATGTGTGCACACACAGACATCTGAAGAAAGTAATGCATAAGCTTTGTTACACAGACAGAGACATTTGCTCACATGCTAACATTAACACACAAATTGGTTTATGAGATTAGTTAATAGTAGTGATTTTTTTAAAGATACCCACAGCTAGCACATCTGTTTAGATGTTTATTTTTCCTGTGCAATCATGGATGCACATGGATCCACACACTTAACTAATTTTACTTAAGAGGACACTAATTACATTAAATTAAATATGTGAAGAGTGTGGAATATATACATCTATAATAATTAAACTGCTCCATTCCTTCTAGTCATATCATTCAAAGAGCCCCCTGTGCTAAAATTAATGGATGAAGAGAAAGCCAGCGAATAACATGAGAGAATAACATTTTTTGCTTCGTCCTGGTGTCCTTCCATTTTTTAAATCCTTTTCTCTATTGTCTCTTTGAGTAGGGGTGGAAACGGGTCGGGTCTCACACCAAAAGAGCGCTGGCAGTAAAATCCAAGCAGGAACAGAGCCCAGTTAAGGGACTTGCTCAGTAAAGGGATTTTAGTCTCTCAGGCAGCGCTTACTCACAGGTTAGGATTATGGCCATTGTTGGGGCTTTGGGGTCTGCCAGTCTTAGTGGGAGGCTAGCAGGAAGTGCTGCCTGGGAGGATGATCTCATGTTAGCAAGTCTCAAGTTTCACCTCCCTGTAACACTACTGGTAAGCTGTGTTAGCCTCCTTTCGAGTAATAGGAAAGGAACTATGACAAGATAAATAAATAAATACATAAACAAAATAATCTCAATAAATTGTTGCAGTCTAATGTGTTGTTATCATTTGGGTAAAAATATGCTTAAAAATAAAATGTAAAAAATTGTATTTTTCAAAAAGACGTTTCAAAAAGAAGTGTTTTTGCAACCAGAGGAATCACCTCCAGCTGAACATTAGAGGGAATGACCATTTGAGGCTTCTGTGTTGGTTTTACTTTTCACATCCTGAAATTTATGCTTTCTGTGATGTGGAAGCTAGTTTCGCAAAAGACTGAACAATTTAAAATTTTGACCAATCACACTGCCCATTGCCTTCCTAGATCCATGGCTAAAACACTCCTCAGTGCTCCAGTATCTGTGTATGATCTGGAAGGTGACCAAAAACATAGACCAGCAATCAAACTTACATATTAGAAAATTTTTAATAGGATGGCAGTGGCTCAGGAGGCAGAGCAGGTTGGCTACCAATCGGAAGGTCGGCAGATCGATCTCAGTCTCCTCAAGTGTGCATGTCGAAATATCCTTGGGCAAAATATTGAATGCTGAGCTGGCTCCAATGCATCCATCGGAGTATGGACGTGTATGTGAATATCAGAGATACTTCCACTGAAATGTGGATGTGAATGTCAGACAGTGTGCTCATCTATAGATAGAAGCACTGTACGAATGTGGCTGGCTGAATGACACTCGTAGTAGAAAGTGCTTTAAGTGCTCAACTTGAATAGAAAGGAGCTATATAAATACCACTCCAAGTCCATTTGCATTTCTGAACCTCAAATTCTGCTGTAATTTTACCTGTTTAACTTGCTCTGTAGTTTGTCTCACATATGCAAAAGACTAAAATGATGTGATCACATTGTTGCAACATTATATAAACCAGTAAAATAGCCTCCCAATGACAACGAGGCAGGCATTTCCGCCCCAGCCCTGATTATTCCAAATGGATTAAGAAATACATACAGTTATTACATAATGTGCATTTGAGAATTATGTAGCTGTAGCCAGCTCTCCCTCTGCGCTCTGCCAAAGCATCCCATTTTACATCCAGTTATAAAAGAACAACACCTTCGCATGGACGTTTATTTAAAACTTTGAACAAATGTGCCAAAAAAACAGAGAAAGAAAATTCCAGACACTATGCAAGACTAACTTCCTCTCCAGGGTTTCAGTTTTTATCCTCGCCGCAATGACGGGAAGCTGTGGATCAGACAGAATCCAACAGAAAATGTTGACATGGACGAAGAGTAGTATTTTTTCAAAAGTGAGTGTAGCTGGGTGTTTTTTTTTCTTCAAAACTTGCTCTGTGGTTTTTACACAGGAGACATCCAACCATCCACAGGCACCCACACACACACACCATCAATGGTTTCATGTGTATGATGTAGTGCTAGAGGTGGTGTTGGTGGGAGTTAACACCACTGCTATGAAGCCTTAAAAAAAAAAAAACTATCAAGAGTGAGAGTTTGATACAGTCTGGTCATGGAAGCCACGGCACTGGGGAGACAGTGAAAGCCTTTGTGACAAAGTGAGAGTACAGTGCATGTTGGAGAGGGAGGGAGGGGGAGTGCTGTAGCTTCCACGAGCTGTAGCAGAGAGAGGAAAGAAAAAAAATGGCAAGGCATGCAGAAAGAAACAGCAGAAAAGGAGGCGTCGAATGTAAGAAATGCTTGGCTGGTTTACCATGACTGCTCCGAGGGACACCCGTTGTGTTTGATCTCACAGGGAACATCACATGGGAGAGATAACTCCACAACACCTCTCAGTGGGGCTCTCCGCTTCTCCATAACCTCCATGCATCCCCTCAGCTGAGAGCGAGAAACGCCGATACAAACAAGGGAGAAGGGGGAGGCGAACAAACAATGAAGTATGATTTATGAACTCTTCTCGGGCTCCCTTCCTGCATCCCTGTTGGTGATGGTTGGGGGGGGGGGGTGTGTGCCTGAACAATGCTGACTCCTCTGAGGGAGAGCATGTACAGTCCTTTCATTCTGCCTATAACTAATGCACAGAAACACAGAGCCCTCCTCTGTCTACACCCAACCCCCTCCCTCCTCCACTTGTCTTTTAACCCAGAGATCTATTTGTGCTGACTTCTTAAAAGCCATTCAGAGTGTCACTCGGACAAAGTGGAAGGGCCCTAATTGCATTTAACAAAGTGAAAGCAGATCTGCACAAGCGTAAATGGATTGGATTTCTCGCTTTATTCAATCGTTCCCATAATGCACCTCTGTCACTTTGTAAAACTCTGTCACTTTGTGTGCTTTCAACATTTCCTTCTATTTAGGCTAGTTAAACATGTGTCACATCAACTAGCTATTGCTAACACTGAAAAATCTAAATCTTTAGAGGCTGTTTAGGGAGCATTTTTACTCTCAGAAGCCGTTGATTCAGGTTAGCTAGAAACAACATTTTCTCATTTCCTATATAATGAGTTGGACCTTTGCTGATTTCACAACAAGAGGTAATTCGCCATACTTGCGTCTTTACTTTCACAGCTGCAGACTGATTGTATGCAGAGCAGCAGTCACCCACTCATGAGAGTCTTGTTTAGTGCTTTTCATAATGGAAAACAATGCAGTGGATGGTTATTAACCGTATTCGATGAGCTCATAATTTCATCTCTATTGCTGCTGAAATCTAATCAAGCTCTTAGCTCAATATCAGATGTATGGCTTGTGGCAGTGGTCCCGGGTAGCTCAATTTATCTATCAATCACTTACAGTTTGTTAAAAGCGAGTATGGGTCCATTGTACTCTGTGTTTCCCTGTGCCACTATCCCTGACATGGCAACACCTGTTCTGTCCTCCTCGCTTCCGTTTACTGCCTCCAGCTGGTGTCTGATTAATTTGTAGTGTACCTGAAGAGCACAAATGTGCAATCTGTATCACTTACTTCTCCAAAAGAATTATATCTTTGTTCATATACCCGATATATACATCAGTTGACACTTTGATACTGTTTGTAACTGTTGCAGTTCTCATTAATGCAAATATATCCAATCAGCCAATCATATGTCAGAAACTTGATGCATTTAGGCACGTAGACATGTCCAAAATGACCTGCCCAAAAACTGAGCTTCAGAAAGGGAAAGAAAGATGGTTTAACTGACTCTAAATGTGGTATGGTTTGTTGGTGGCAGGCATACTAATCTACTGAGATTTACAGATAATGGTCTGAAAAAGAGAAACTATCCAGTGAGCGTGAGTTCTCTGGTGGTAAACTGCCTTGATATTGTCAAAGGTCATAGGAGAATGGCCAGACTGTTTCAGGCAGATAGAAAGGCGGCAGGGACTCAATTAAGCACTTGTTGCTACCAAGGTATGCAAAAGAGCATCTCTGAACACAGAACATGTTAAAGCTTGAAGCAGATGGGCAGACAAGTAGCAGAAGGCCACTCCTGTCAGCTCAGAACAGAAAATCGAAGTTACAGTTCACTCAAAAAAAAAAAAAAAAAGCAGACAATAAAGTGGACAAGACTGTAAAAAACATTGTCTGGTCCGATGAGCCACAATTTTCCTCCTACAATCAAACGGTAGGGTTAAAATTTGACATAAACCACATGAAACCATGGATCCATCATCCCTTGTATCAGTTTTTGAGACTGGTGGTGATGTAATTGTGGGGGGACTAGTTTCTCAGCATGTTTGGGCCCCTTAGTACTAAGTGAGCAATGTTTAAATCCCAGAATTTACCTGAATATTGTAGCTGACCATGTCCATCCCTTTATGATCACAGTGTCCCATCTTCTGAAGCCTGCTTCCAGCGGGATAAAATCCATGTTACCACATCACAAAGCTTGAACATGAGCTCAGGTTCACTGTATTCAAATGATCTCCACAGTCACCAGATCTCAATCCAATACAGCACCATTGGGATATTGTGGAATGGGAAATTTGCATCATGGATGTGCAACAACTGCATAATACTATCAGGGAAAAATAGCCTAAAATCTCTGAGGAATGTTTTCAGCACCGTGTTGAATCCATGCCATGAAGAATTAAGACAGCTCTGAAGGGAAAGTCAGGTCTTAGCAAAATGTACCTCAGAAAGTAGTCAGTGTATGTTTTATTCATAAATAATGATACATGCACATTTGGCTGGCCGACTGGCTTTTTACTGGCTGACTACTTTTCAGTCAGTAAAAAGTTCAGTAAAAGTACTCTGAACACACTGTGACAGTACTACATTGATTTAAAAATCATGCCGTGGAAGATGTTGTTAAGCAAAAGAGTATTTAAATACCACATCTTTATTTATTATTGTGCATTCAAAGCTAACTTTAGCTGTTGTTTTTTTAGAATTTGTGTAGAATTAATGGCTGCTTTCATTTGAGTGTCAGAGGACAACTAAGACTGAAGGTTGATGTTAATTAGTCCTATAATTTATAATAACATAATCCATATATTCATTATGGATTAAATAATAAACAGTGAAAAATGCTGTCACAAATTCTCCAAATTATTCTGAACAAAGATGCAAATTTTCTGCTAATTCACTAGTTAATTAATTCACTAGTTAATTAATTCTCCCTTGTATCTGTAAGCAGGAGAATAGTTTAGAAAATTATAAACTCAAATATTTTTTATTATAAGTTTTTTTAATATAAAAAAGATATTTACATATTTTACAGAAAGTTTGTAGATAAATGAAGTGAAATAAAAAAAAGTGCAACAATTTCTTCTCAGATGTGCTGTGGTAGAAGTAAATAAACATCACTGCAGCAACAGCTCTGCATTACAAAAACTGGTTAAAACTGTAAGAATTACTGACAAAGGACCCTGCAATTTGAATATTTCACCTAAAACAAGAAAACCTCTGTGTGTTTGCCCATTTGCTTTGATAAAATGTGCCAAACTGTGCTCGGAGATGTGCTGCAAGCTTATCTCTCCTGTCATTCCAGACCTGTCATCCCTCACCTGGCCAGCAGCTGTAACTATTGAGTTTCCCGACTCAGCTCATCACCTGCTTCCCCAACTGCTTCTTATGAGCCATTACCCTCAGGAGATACAGTGCGCAGATGTTTTGATGACCACCTGCCTCCCGTAGAGCTCCACATTAATTTCCTGGTCTGGCTGCAGTCTCATTTCTAACCGCAATCGTGCATTTTGACCTACAATCTTCACCTCACCTGTTTTGCCTCCCGAGCCGGGTTTTGTCCTCCAGCGCTGTGATTCAGCGTCACACTTCCTCATCCCGTCTGCCTCCCTCTAACTCCCCTCCTGCATGACCTTTCAACAGCGTGTGGCTTGGCAGTCTCCATCTTAAAAGGTGGGGGTGGTTGGGGTGGCATGCTTCCTTGCGAGGGTGATAATGACTGTTATCATGAATGTGAGGAGACAGTGGGCATTTATTATAGAGTGATGGGAATAAAGGGAGGGGCGGGACATGAGAGGAGCAGCATGCCTTAATAGCACAAATGCAAGTAAACAGAGCTAAATATAACTGCCAACATGAGGTATTTTAAAAGCTGCCCAGCCCCTTGCACTGCTTCACCATTTATTGACCGACAGAGCCAACATGCAGTAGCTTAAAGAAATATCAAAAAGAGCATGAACACTTTGGGGAAATGATGTAAACTTTCTCTCTTTACCCATCAAAAGTGTATGTGTGTGTGACAACAAAGCTTTAAATTAGCTTGCAATGCTAGGATAGAAACTATTCCCAAACAGGCTGTTATTCGATTCGGCATGCTATATATGTGAACTGTCGTGCTATACCTTGAATGTCAAACCCCAGTCGTTACTCTTAGATCATTAGAGTGCACCTGCCAGCACATGTGACTGACACTCTTCCGAGCATAATTATAACACAGAATTACCGCTCGCTCAACCTTGAGTCGATCGCCTTCTCCCTGGAAACACATCCGTCTCCGTAAAAAGCAATTAAACACTGACAAATCAAAGCCTACATTCTATGATACACCCTGCCTGCGAAGCCTGCAGTGAGAGGTCGAACACTGAGCGACATGAAAGATTAAATGTATCAATAATGCATTCGGGCAGAATGATTCAGTGGGGGCACCTAAATGAGGCGTCACTGCCTTGTCACACTGGGGAACAGGTGCGCCACCGCCAAAGCTCCTGTGCCGCCGCATAAGGCGCATATATTTGGCATGTCAGATGAACAGGTGTTGTGTATAATTCATCTTTGTTCCATATTTCATGTACAGGAGCAAGAGAGCGGTTTTGGAGTCTACTGGGGAGTGGAGTGGGGTGGGTGGAGGGGCCCTTTACCAGACTGCTGGCTCAGTGTGGTGCTTCTCCTCAGGAGGTCTCTCAGTGAGGTCCTATTTCAGGAGTACTTGTTTGTGTTTGTTTCGCCGTATGAGCTTTGTGGATTTCCATCCAATGATGCTTGCTTAATGGCCGCGTATTAATCAGGATACGGCTGCAAAAACCCCAAACTGGAATACGCTAGTAAATAAAAGAAACACTAAGCAGCTCTCAAATGTATTTTTCATGACATCTCAAAGGAGCCGCAACAGCCGAAAAAAGATGAACATGAAGTGGAATACTGGATTAATCCACCGAGACGAGGTAATATACATGAACCCACTGTCAATCGCCGTTTTTAGTACGCCCTTGAAAAGATTTTACTGCCAAACCGTGACAAACTTGCGCTGTCACATAAAAATAAAGCTGTTGTTAAAATCACAATATTTCTTTCTTTAATAATATTTTTAAAATATGAATTCCCAAAAACCTCTTTACATTTGAATTATAGTACATTCTGTTCAATTTAGTCAGCAAATGGTAATTCAACTGCACCACTTGAGGGGGAAAAGTACAGAATGCCCTTTTTTTCTCTCTCTCTCTCATGTAATGGGCAAAGTATCCGTTAACAGAAAAAAAGTGAGTCATCGATATGCCACTCAGATGCCTGCGAGGAATTCTGCACCATAATTGTTTCAACTTAGGCTGTTATTCATGTCCTGTACGGGTTTCCTCCAAGAGTGTCAGAGGGTTTTAAGTAGAGGCCCGGCTTTGCAGCAGACAGAATTCAGTAATGAAACAGTGGTCACATGTATTTTTCATTTGGGTGTCAGAGGAGCAGTAAGGCAGGATCTTGATGTTAAGTGTAGTGCGTTGGAATGAAACAGGACACTGGATGACGTAAAAAGTGATGGCATTAAAATGGAATTAGACAGTTTTGAACATCTCTAAAGTGAGGGAACATGCTGAGCCTCATTTCCCTTTTTAAAAACGGATAAAGCAATAGCTATAGATTGCTTGTTGATGACAGAGGTTTGTTTTTTG
Organism: Pelmatolapia mariae; assembly: GCF_036321145.2. NCBI lineage: Eukaryota > Metazoa > Chordata > Actinopteri > Cichliformes > Cichlidae > Pelmatolapia > Pelmatolapia mariae. The sequence goes on from NC_086242.1 coordinate 7,167,067, forward strand.
ATGGATCTGTCTATGGAGGATAGCCTATTAAAAGAGGAAAATCTCTAAAAAGAGGCCCAAAGCGAAAGCAAACTTATCATTGTCTTAGCTGCCTTTGTTATTATGTCTTCAAACTTACCTTTAAATGTAAGCTTTTATTGTGAAAAGAAAAGTACGATGTATCTAATTAATCAGTCTGTTTGTGTCTGTCTATTCTTCATTCATCTGTCCAACTTAGAAATTGGCAGATGCACACACTACACACTACAAAAAAGTGTTGTTTGATTTTAAGTTGCTTTGGTTGAGGGAGTGAGGTGATGATGTCACGGTTCACACAGTTTTTACAGCTCACATGCACCATAATGTCATCATCAAAGACAAACGTGTGTCTTTGATGATGACAATGCCTAGCAACAACAGAAACGTGCTTTGTTGATTGATTGCCCAGCAACAGAGAGAGAGAGAGAGAAAGCACCCCTCATCCTAACATCCTCAACGCCCTGTCAATCACTCGGATCCCCCACAATTCACCTGCCAAGTTCAGAACAGATCAGATGAACAGTTTTTCAGATGGACAAAGAACAGACACACATACAGAGATTCCTTTATTTAACAGTGAACCTCAGAGGATTGGGTATCACATTAATCAGTTGTTGCTGTTGCTGTTTGAGTCACAGTAGTCAGCTTACAGACTGTATATAAAAGATGGCTATAACCTTTGGGTCATAAAAATGAAGCCCACATGTAAGTGCCTTAAACCTGCATTTTTTCCTAAATATCACTAGTTGTCAATGGTCTGCTCTGAAAAAAAAGCCCAACTGTTGTGAAGTCTGTGAGAAAATGGATTTATGTCACCAATAGTCAGAGGCACTTTTTTTCTTTTTTCTTTCTTTTTTCTTTTTTAAACAGACCCAGTCCTATTAGTCCTATTTGATTTTGACTTACATTTGACTTACCATTCTTAGTTTACTCTTTAAAGCTTCTCTCATATTGGCAGTAACATTATTTTAATGGACACATACATATACATACAGAATGTATTATAATTTTTTTTATTGTCTATAATAATAAAATAATATATATATAATGCAGAATGTTGGATCCCTGAGGAAATGTTCTCAAACTTGACCTCCTTAAATTTGACTTGCCCTGTGTTTAGCTTGTTTCCGTCTAATGGCTGGCAATCATATGAGAGTGCAGAGTCCTCAGTCAGATGCACAACTTAATTATATTATTTTTATTGCACTCAGTTCATTGATTTATGTTTGCAGCCTATCCAAAACTTCTTGGTAAATGGGTAATACTATTCAGGGCTTCTAACAATGGCTTTAATTCCTAAATAGTTTTGTTAAATCTCTTGAATTAAAGATGAAAGTATGTATTTCAGTCACATCTTGATTGATTTAAAAACTACTGTGATGTTGTTAAGAGACAAGACTACAAAACTAACTTTATATTTCAGCTTATTTCATTGGCACAATGATTATAAACTTGTTTCCTGCAATAAGGGTAATAAGCTCTGATAAGACAATCACACATCATAAGCTCATTAATAAAAAACACACAGACAAGGTGACTAGCAACCTGGCAAACAAAGTGCAGCATTTAGAAGCTAAAGAGGTGAAAAAAATCCTTTAGAGATCAGTGGGAATGTTGGATATACATTCCTCAGAAGGATAGAAGCGTGACACCAAATGAGTAATGTCTACTTCACTTAGCTCTCAGTATGTGGAAGATTTCAGTGAAATTCGTGCAATACAAAAACACTGAACCACGAACTCTCAATACATAACTTTTGCATTAAGAGGATACTTTTTTTAAATGTTTAAATTTTTCTCAAATATTTTCGCTGTACCCAATCATTCAGTTCATAATGGGTGCAGTGTAGCAGACTGATAATATACTATAAGCCTGACATAAGTAACCGGCATTTCTTAAAAATGGAATTGAACTGGCTGAGTTCTGCTGTTCTACTCATTATTACCCCCATTACAAGGTGCAAAAAACTGCACTCCATTACAGTGTGGAACAGCCACAGGGGGTTAGAGGAATTTCATTGGTAGCTGTAGAGGGAAGGCAGAACCACTTTAGGTGTACTCTGTATTTGCTCTGTAAACTTTTTGCTAGCTCAATAGCCAACACTTTCCAGTGTTTATAATGATTATGTCTTAATTGCTTTGTTCATTCTGTTCTTACGGAAACCTCCAATTCCATTTTGAGAGGATATTCTGCAAAATCCCTTATTATGCCACTTATAAGCCTTTATGTTGTGCAGATCCCGCAGTGTGATTTAAATGGGATCAGACAGTTACACAAACAACAATTAAAAGCTTGGTTAAGTTTGTTCTTCCTGATTACCACTGAAGTTGCTCCCTGCATACAAAGCAGCTCCTCCACAACAAATGTCTGTTGATGTGCATTTGTGATGATCAAGGCTTCGTTCAAAAGCCGCCTCTGTCCCTCCCACTACACAATGCACTCTCATCCAAGGCCTTTATGAATAAGGCCAGTCACTTTACAAAGACAGATGGTAATAGTCTAGTCAGTCTGGGACTTGGAGAGCCGTGTGTTTGTAGCTGTCTATTGCTCTGTCATAACAGTATATAGTCAAATGAGGTGATACATTTTGATTGGGAAACACAAGGAAAATCAGATGCCTGTCAAGAATTTAACAAATCATCTGTACATCAAGGCAAATAGAAAGCCATGCACTACTCATAGTTATCCTTCATGGTTCTAGGCAAGATGGGGCACTGTGATTGCCTGGAAAGCTGATGGTAATAAAGGCAAATGGAAAACCACAATATGCTGTGCTTAGTATGGAGCAACAGTTTAAATGGCTATGAGATAGAAAGCATTCTGGACATGCTTTTCCTGCAGCCACTGTTACATCCATGCGGGGGGGGGGGTGTCACCCGCTCACTGAAATGTGATTGTCCCATCCCCATACTGACCTCAACAGTTATGCAGTCAATCAAATAATGCCCAATACTATTGGATAAAAGCATAGTTATAGAATGTAACTGAGTACATTTACTTCAATACCAAAGTACAGCTTTATAGACAGATAGACAGACACAGACAGAGCTTGTCCTGAAGTGGATTATCATCTGCTGTTTGGAACTACTTTCATTTTAGGGCAAGTGATTTTAACCAAGATCAAATCATGTGAGTGCTGTAGAGTTGTGTCTGCACCACAAATCAACACAACTAACTTATTCAACCACCCGAAAACACACCACAGACGGCAGCATAATAATACATGAAGGCCAAGAAGAGCAATCCAACTGTTGCTAATGTGAATTGTCCAACATCTGCTCAGACGTCCATAAAAGTGAGCCTGCACAGTGCGTCTGTGCATCCATCCAGGTCACAAAGATACAGTGAAATCATCAACACCGTCACATTGCATTTGGCTAAATATATGTGTCCAATAAACAAGGTTTCGTGAAAATGGTCAACTTACTGGACAAAAGACATGATGTCCCTAATATGGCAATACCGGCCTGTATGCAAAACCGTGCAGGGAAATAGAGATGCAGTCAAGTACTTTGCTTTGAGTTTCAGTCACATTCATCACATTCAGGTGGAATGAATAGAGTGAAAGCATTTAGATTTTGCTTTGAGGAGATCCACTTAGGTCAGTTGAATGCACACCATATTTCTCTGTTAAGATGTTTTAATTACCAGGAATGTAGCAAAATGTAAATATAAAAGCTGCTGATTTAATTTTGGTTATGATACAATTTTTTATTTATATTCTTTATTTTTTTCTGAGGGATGTGCTGAATTCAGGTGAATAGGGACGAGCAATTTTAATCTGATGCAAACATTTGTACAGATGTAAAGATGTGAAGCATAATGTTTTCATAATAGTACGATTAAAACATTTTTTGTCACTAAAATCAATGAATAATAATAATAAATAATCAGGATCAAGTTACCAGCAATGTTTATTTAATAAAATAAAAGTCCTCAACATCTGGAACATTAAAGAGCTGTATACATCAGTGGATCAGTAATTATGATCTAAAGTACTGAATGCTGAAAAGTGCAATTCTACATAATGGGTATACTTACTTGAGGCATTTTAAATAAATTTTAATTATGTGATATTTCTATTTAAGAATGATTACAACTTTTACTTACATTCTTCACTTTTTGAAATATTTATACAACACAAAATTTTATTTAAACTCTGTCGCAGCACCACATTTCATGAAACAAATGTTTAACAGGACACATGAGCGCAGCCTTTAAATACAGTCATTGTCCTATGCTAATTTTCTGCACTGATTTTATTTCTGGCATCCTGTGAGCTCTCCCTAACTTTTTCTTTGTCCCTCTGTGCCACCCCACATACACAGATTTAATAATTCGGCCAGTCAAATGTTTTAAGGATAATAAAATGTGCAACTATCAACCTATATTTATAAGCACTGCGTAACGCCAGACTGTTCTAAACAAAGTCTAAGAAAAAAAAAAAACATGCCAGTTAGCATGCATTGCTATCAAGTTAAAGTAACACATTTTTGAAAATTGAAATTATTTACTATCAAAATCTAAGATGAGATCAATGCTACTTTCATAATAAATACTCATGTGTATACATTAAGTACGTAGCCAATGTCTGGAGACAGGTGTATTAGCATAGCATAAACATTAAAAGGTTAAAAAATAGCTGGCTAATTACAGTGTTGTATTACATTAGTTTAATCTGTACCTTGTGTTATTTCACCCTAAAATCATAATTTTTTTAAATTTTACATAGAGTACACATTAAACAAACTATATAATGCGGTTAACAAGTAAGATTTTGAGTTGTTGGTAGATGTATTTAGCTAGGTGATCACCTCCTAGTTCTGTACTTCATGGATAAGGAAATCTTGGATAATCTTTTTGCTTAAAACGCTTTTTAAAAATGTATTTAAGTGAAAGTTACGTTAATTGCATTATCTCAACAATATATTTTTGGACAATAAATTTGGACTTTTCTTTTTTTATTCGAAAATTTTTATGTTGTCTTTTCTTGAACACTGGGCTGGTGAAAGAAATTCTGTGATACTTATCTTTATTTTATTTTATTTGCCATTAACTGTCCAATAACTACAAAGTTACACAATAGATATTCATTCTGTGTCTGTGTCCACAAGCCATCCTTTATTGACTTATCCAAGGACCTCCTACCTGCTCACTCATTACAAAGTACCAAAGGCTAAAAATGTCAGCTTAGCGTCTAAGATGTAAATATGCAGTGGGAGGGAAAATGCTGCAATCATCTCATAAAGGTGGTAAGAATGACCTACCCACCACTTTTCATTCTAATGCAAAATGAAAAAAATATTTATAAGATGCTATTTTAGCCTTTATTTACTATGTAGTGCTTTGTTATTTTTGAGTCTAGAATATTACACACTGATTTGCTTTAAACAAGATATAGTCTGCACCCTGTGCAGCTGCTCATAGTGACTGTAAACTGCACATTAGCTCAGCAACCCTGGGCTTTTCGCCTGTGACTCAGCTGTCTAAAATCTAACTGGCACGCCACACTTCTCCCAGAATATTATAGAAAGAAAAACTTGTGAATCGACTAAATGCTTCATCTTCAAGCTTTACAGTCTTCCTCAAATATTCCCCTCTATGTGCAATGTTCTGCTGTTATGTGGAAATATTGCTGACATATCACCGAGAGGCTTGGAATAGTATATTAAACAAACAATGCGATTCAATTTCTTGAAATGGTACACTGATCACTTTGTGCGTGGTCAGAATTGAATTTTTCTGAAATGTGATATTTGAACTGACTACATCACAGTGGAGGAAAGAGAACCGCTCATAAATCATTCCTTGACATTGCTGCTTCATTACCCCAAACTCACTTTCTCCCAGCCTTTCTCTGTCTCTCATCAAAACTCCATAATCCCTGTCAAAGCTGTTTGGATTGCAGGTTAAAAGTGGTTCACAAAAAGAGGGAGAGAGAGATTGCGAAAGGGTGGAGGGAAAGGGGTGGATGGAGAAGGTTATAATCTCCTCTGAATGGTGCTTGGGTTCCACACACTTATGATAATTACCCCTCGCTAGCTTTGCTGGTGCCATACCTTTTTTTATAGGTGCGGGAATGGTGCAAATGGAACTAGCTTGTAATTCTAATTGCTCCGAGTGCAGAGAATTATCCCCCTCCTCCGTGAACACATGGACGAGCTGATCATTTGACTTTAGAGGCTGCTGTTGGCCCCCGTTTTCACCAGCAACTGCCCATGTGATGGATTTAAGTCAAGGTCAAATTTGAAAGCTTTGATTATGGACTGAGTGGTCTTATGGATCAAATGCTAGGAGAGCAAAAGGCAGAGGGAAGAAAATCACACCTCTTTTTCTGTGGCAGTAGCATTGCAAGTGGTTAGCAGTTCACTATGTCATATATAAGATTTTAATAAAGTATGATGTGTTCTAAGTCCCAGAGAAATCTCAAAGAAAACCAGTACTGTGATCTTAATAGGCAAATAAACAGATACTAGATGATAGGCTCAAAAATACTTGTGAAAATTTGTATAACTGAACAAAGTCTCCATGTGCAAATGCAATTTTAAACTCTACCATGCAAAGAAAAAAAACATTCATAAACATCATCCAGAAATACCAGAGCTGATTTAAAATGGACTGAGGCAAAGTTTGAAAACAGTCCTGTTGTCTGGCCAATTATAATATGAAATTCTTTTCTTGGCTCACTGACCGCATGCTGCATGTATTACAACAGCATCACTCCTAAGAAAAACAGTGTCAGTGCTAAACTGGCCTGTCTGCAGTCCACAACTGTCACACTCTTTTTTACCCCCATTTACATTTTACACACTGGCCTCAATTTTTTGTAAAGTAGGTTGTATGGAACGGAATTATTGTAGTTATTAAAGAAGTTTAAAAGTATGGAAACAGCCACGCATGTGATGGATATCTTTTCAGAAAGTGGCATTCATATAGGAATGTCTGCTGAGATCTTTGCCAATAAAGCTCTTTCGCAGCAGTCATTTTGACTTGAAATAGTAAGTAAACAGGTGTTACTAGTAAGTAAGTAAAAAAGTAAGTAAAACTTTATTTATATAGCACCTTTCAAGATAAAAATCACAAAGTGCTTCACAGAAGCTAAAACCTAAAAATAAAAATCAACCAAAAGCAAGTTTAAAAAGATGAGTTTTTAGCTGTTTTTTAAAAGCGACCACTGAGTCCACAGATCTCAGGCTCAAAGGGAGAGAGTTCCACAATCTGGGGGCCACAGTTACAAAAGCTTTGTCGCCTTTTGTTTTCAGCCCTGTGTGCTGGACAGCCAGCAAGCCCTGGTCACATGACCTCAAAACATGACTGTTTTCATGATACTAATGACATTCATTCAAGCTCTCTGCATGTTAATATGCCAAACTCTCATTAATGTCGTTAGTAAAACCTGTGTTTATTTCCCTGCAACATGAAAAGTATAAAAGCTCTACAGTAAAACTGTAGAGCTGTAGAAGGGTCATGTTAACAATCCATTAAAATTTGGCTTACATCCACCAAGGTCTTAAAGATCAACTTATTGATTAATTTGTCCAAAAAAAATGATACAAAGCCTTTGACTTTCAGATCAATTTACTAATTCTGAAGGGAAGGTCAGAGGTCAAAGTAATAATTATGCTCTATGTAACTATTTAAAGCTATGTTTCTTATTCCCATTGTTTGTATTGACAATATAGTTATAAAGGAAATGATATATGGGAATTCTAAATATCACATTAGTTTGGACCTCTGACCTCTTCCTCAAGGTCAAACTTTCATAAAATGTCTTTTATATTTAAAACTATGCTTAAAATTCTACTGCCTTTGTGTTTTGCATCCAAAAATCAGGTCACATTTGACCTCTGACCTCACTTTTACATTTCTATGATTAAGCAATGTATTGTGCGGAGGAAGAAAATTAGCTTCCTAGT